>NW_027107176.1:1355608-1360116 GCF_000696795.3 Halyomorpha halys
ATGTTTACCGCATATAATAAATAATTTAAATTAGGCTTTTTGGCTTGAACATTTTTATAATGATATTTAAAGAGTTTATTTCTTTATAAATCATTGTCTTTAAACAATACATTTCTTATCAAAGAATAATTTATCATGTTACAGTATTTCTATTTAAAACTATACAGATTTTTATATATAATATTATTACTTTTTGGAGAATGGCTTTATTTTTAAACAATATAATTTTTATCCAAGTTAAGTCTGGAACGCTCTATATTATTATTTTAAATGATAAACATTTTCGGTCCACCTAACCATCCTCAAGGACAATTTATTAAACAGCTTTTATTTTATTATACATTCATTTTTTAAAATTATAATAAATGACATTATTACTAATAAATAAGCATAACTTTAATATAAATTTACAGGTCACATCCAACAATTAAAAACTTTTGCAGGCTTTTCTGCCCAGGTCATTAATAATGTCAACAAAATCAGACAGGTCTCCTTTAAAATAAAAAATGTTATAAAATTGCATATTGATTTGTAAATGTAACCCCTTCAGGACTGTTGTCAGGAATATCCTATAGTGAAAATAAAGGACTAAATATGTAGTGAAAAATCTTACATAAAAAGGAAATTCTGCCATTTTGACAAAATGAACCAATATATGCATAGGTTATAAAAATGACCAGAAATATTTTCTGGAAATATAGGGTCTATGAAATAATGCCATAGTTGAGGGCAGTCAACTACTACAGCGGCAATATGATCTCTTTTTGTAGAAGCCCAACATAAATTCATTTCATTTCACCATTCACTTAATTATCAAGGAAAAGATTCAATGTTATAATGCATTTGTTTGATTATTTTTTTGTTTACATTGGCTACAAAAAGTAAACCTATCCATTACTGAAAGGCACATTTTGTTCCAATCCTCCAAAAGATTTCCTTCCTTGACTTTTCTTGAGTCAGTTTCTAAAACGTCTACAAATTAGAAAGTCTTTTCTCAAACAAAAATACTCTAAAACCTCTTTTTTTATAACTCAGTTTGCAACATTGAATACAATATACCAAAAGACATTTATAGTGACAAAAAAAAAGATAATGAACAGAATTATTTTTAATAAAAAATCAAACAAGGGTTAATAATTACTTGATATAAATAAGCCTACCGGCCTATTCTGTAAATGTTCTATTATTAACAACTATCTATTATTCAAGTATCAATAGATACTTAGTTTATAATGTATCTATTGATAGTTTGTTTCAAAAGAGTAAATGTTAATGAATGAACAATAAATTGGGGCTTTCACATACATAAATTTATAAAAAAAAAACTTTTAATTTAAAATACCTTTAAGTTTGGCACGAACTTTATTAGCAGCTCTCTTAATATCGGCCATCTGATCCTCCAGCTCCTGTTTCACCTCTGTAAATGATAAAAGTAAATGAATAATAATAAATAAATAATTAAAATACATAACATGTATGCAAACTGGGAGAAAATAAACGAATAACACCCTAGCTAGCAATAAAACATCAGGGGATCATATTAATTTATAAATAAGCATGCCTTATTAATAAATTAATAGGTTATATTTAATTTCCTATTTTGTCCTATTTCATTCAATAATAAAACGTTTAAATTACAGATTAACGTCACACTATTATCACAAAATATTTTTAACCGTAGTCTCGTAGATTTATCTTAAATCAATTTACACAGACTTGTACAATAGTAACTTGTACTTTAGTATTTTTTAATATCTGTAATATCACTAATAGTCCTCCCTATGATGAAAAAAATAAGTATTAGTTTAATTAACACACTAGTTTTTACACTTGTACTATAAACTAATACTATTAGCTTTCATAATGAAACAGGACCCAGGTCAGACATTTACTGTAAGATTTATTAACTGTATTTTGGTCTAAATTCTTATTTCTTATTAAAATTTAAATTTAGTTGTAAATAGTAACATAAATCAATTTTTTTTTTAATTTCTGCATAGTATTGGTTTAAATTTCTTGGTTTAAATTCACTATATAATATTTTCTGATATATAAATAGACTCGAGTATTTTTCTTTTGACGCATATTATTATCTTTGTGTAAAATTATTGTATTTTCAAAATCAAATTTATGTTGGATAATAAATAGTATAATAAAGAGTGTTTGAAACTCAACTTGGATACAAATTATTTTATTTATAAAGAGTTTGAACAATAACATTTGTGTTTTACAAATTAACTGAAGGAAAATTCCCTCAATTAAAAATTAAAAGGAGTTTTCTGGCAAAAGTTAATATATCTACTTCTGAATTACACACAAATAATTAATAAAATTAGAGATTATTTTATTTTTTTTTTATAATTACTAGAGATTATTTTATTAATTTATTTTTATTATTATTTTGTTTTATTTATTTATTTTTCATATACATAGTTTGATTATGTTCATTTTCTTATCTTTCTGTTTGTATATATTTTGAGAGAGATTTTATTTATTTTTATGTACTCCTTTTTTTTTATTCTTATGCTACTTTATTTTAGTATGTATAAGTTATCACTATTACCTATTGCCCACAACGTTAATTAAGTTTGAATAGAAGTAAAAAAAAAAAATATATCTATTAACAATATGCCAAATATAGAAAGAAACAGGTCATAAACAAAATAAAACCTAAGAAGCAAAAGAACATAAATCAATAAATGTTGAACAATATATGGGTTAGCATCAGACAGGTTAAAAAAGGTTACAAATTTAATATATACCATTTTTAAAAATATTTAGGTGATATATTTAGAGACTGTTGCTAATTGTAAATATGTTTTGGTTTTATTTTAACAAAATGAAGAAAAAGTTTCAAACAGGAATTGAAAATGATCAAATAAAATAAAATGAGATATTAAAGGTAAAAAGATTAATATTGAACCAAAAATTTTGTTTTATTCAAAATTTGAATATAGAAAAAATAGATCCTTGAAGAAGGACCGTCCGAAACGTCGGCAAGAATCATTTTTCAATGTAAAAATAAATGAATAAAGAAATTCTTGTAAGAAGGTGAATTGATTTCCAGAAGCAAAAAAATATAATAAAATTTAACAACCTTCGAAAAATGAACTACTAAACAAATTTAAAATTCTACACCAAAAAGAAATTCAGTTTATTTGAAAATTTATAATGTTCCTGGTTAAGACAACTTACAAATAGGCATTCTCAATAAAAATTCAACTTATCCAATTGCCATAATTTTAAATTTACTGAATTTATTATACAATGTTATCAATGCTTAAGTCTGTTATATTGCAGAAACAGTCTATGTATTGCAAATTTAGGTATATCTAATTAAATTTAAAAATTCAAATAAAAAGTCTAAAATTTATATACTAAAAAAAAATCGAAAAAATTTTCAGATTTCAGAGATTATATATTGGAAATATCTCATTTATTCCATGATAATTTTTAAATAATAACTTTCCTAATGTTAATACATTAACTCTTGATAGAAAACCTTGAAGGGATAAAAATTCTTTTAAATTTATTTTAAATATTTTTATATTCTATCATTTCTTTCCTCAATAAAAAAATAAAAGTCTCTTTTATAGCAATGAAAATTTTTTCGATTTTTTTAGTATATAAATTTTAGACTTTTTATTTGAATCTTTAAATTTAATTAGATGTACCTAAATTTGCAAAACATAGACGGCAATATAACAGACTTAAGCATTGATAACATTGTATAATAAATTCAGTATATTTAAAATTATGGCAATTGAAGAACACAAATTAGAAAATATAATTCAATTAAACTACTGATTATATTTTAACAGATTCTTAAATCTCATTGCGAATAGCAACACGATATAAAATATTAATAATACAACTTAATATAATATAATAATGTATAATATAAATTAAAAATTTATTTCAGAGTGGAAATAAATGGAAAACCGCATGGATGCATCCTTGGTTGCCAAGCAATTCTCGCTTCAAATTTTCCTGGTATTTGGGGACCAACGCATGAAGTCCAAAATATTTATAGTTCAATCGGTGCTGTCGCTCAAGTAAGTTTAATTTTTTTTTAGGAACAACTACAATAATATTCTATATATATGTATATATACTTGACTGTAAAAATTTAAATATAAGAAGATGGTCAGGGTTGTGGTCCTAAAAAGAACAAATAGTTTATAACTATTTTAATATCCGACGTTTCGCCCCACTTTGCAGGGTTTCATTAGGGCTTGTTGATATGTATATCTAGTTGACCGTAAAAATTTAAATATAACAAGATGGTTAGGGTTGCGGTAAAAAAACAGCTGTTCAACCTTTCGCTTTGAACAGCCCTAATGAAACCCTGCAAAGTGTGGCGAAACGTCGGACATTAAAATAGTTATAAACTATTTGTTCTTTTTTTCACCGCAACCCTTACCATCTTCTTATATTTATATAATATTCCTATACAAAATAAAGAAAGCACGAATAGAAATACAAATACAAAAAATAAGTTAAATAAT
>NW_027107176.1:1360231-1372132 GCF_000696795.3 Halyomorpha halys
ACCAAACTGATTAGAAGCTTATACCAAACAGTTTATTTATGTTTCTGTTCAAATTAAAAAAAATTAACTTCACATTGTAAGTAGAGGCTAGATTTTCGTAAAGTAGGTGTTTGCAATTAATGTCTGTGCCCAAAACCTTATTAAAGGGATAGGCTCATCACTATCTTAACTGACAGTCAGGCAGCCATTTTTGTGTTGGAGAATTATACAACGGCTTACTGTTGGATGCGTCTAAGATTAATCTAAACTCTCTTTCTTTAGCCAACAAACAAGTCCGAGTAATTCTGGAGCAACAACAGAGAAAAAGAGTTTCCAAAACGGCTCATGAACAAAATAAAGTAACACACTTCTTAATATGAACAAGAGTATCATGAGGTAGTTGACAGAGCTATATATAGGGCACTGCCAGTTGAATAAGCATTTCCATAAAATAAGACTAATAAAGTCACCAATCTGCAGTATTTACAGAAAGCATGATGGTACCGCTTATTACATCGTATGTGAGCACAGATGTGAAGCACTGACCAAGATAAGATTTCCCACCTTTAGACAAACTTTACGAGACGTTCGATTCGTATACGATATTAAAATTTGCATTTTGCCTGTTTTGAACAAAGTAAACGACGGTGCACAATAGATCCTTATAGTACAAGAGCCGGGAAGAAAAAAAGGAAGTTATCTCACCCCAATGTTTTATTACTTCAATAAAAACTATGTATAATTATTAGTCAAAATTGATGAGTCTACCAAGTATAGGTAGGGGATTAAAAAATGGCGGCTGTTTCAAAACCTTAAAAGAACATTGATTTTTCATATCTTAAAAAGTACCAACAACACTAGAAAATCTAACAGAACATTATTTAAAGAAGAGTAAATTTGGCTAAATATTAGCCCTAATAGAGCTATTTACGTTCAACATTTCCTGAAATATAGCTGTTTAAAAAGCAACATTTCTTAAAAATCTACTGAAGGATTAGTAGTTAGTTAATTTATTTTGAGAAATCTATATCTCAGGAGCTATGTGTTGTATAGATGTCTATTAGCACTCAAATTAATGCTAGTTTAACGTACTATAAAGTAGTTTAGCAATTTCATGTAAAATATTACTCTTACGAATATAAACAGTATAAACTACTTTATAGCTCATTAAACTAGCTTTAATTTGAGTGCTAATAGACATCTGTACGTCAAATAATTTTTGAGATATAGAATTTTCAAAATAAATTCACCAACTACTGATCTTTCAGTACATCCCATACAACATTTTTATGATATGTCGCTTTTTAAAAAGCTATAACTCGAAAACTATTTAACGTAAATAACTCTATTAGAGCTCATATTTTAGCAAATTTGATCATCTTTAAATGGTGTTGTCTTAGGATATCTTGTGTTGCTCCTACTTTCTAAGATATGGAGCTCCGGATGAAAACATTTTTTTTTTATCGCATTGATACAGCCGCCATTTTTTATTCCCCCTACCTATACTTGGCAGGCTCGTAAATTTTGACTATTATTTATAGATAGTTTTCATTAAAGTAATTAAAAATTGGGGTGATATAACTCCATTTTTTCTCCTCTTAATGGTCGCGGTGAACTTTTGATGGGTTCAAAAAAAAAATATAGTAATAAATAAATACTAGAAAAGCGTAAGACCAACCTTAGAGAAAAAAATAAGAAAAATAAATAACAATAATTATACCCACATTTCTTCAATATATAACTATATATTTTTTTAACATGTTTATGATTATATAGTTATAAATTGAAAAAAATTGGTCCGAGCGGATTTTCCTCAGTCATTTTAATTGAATTAATTAATTAAATGAAATCATTTAACAGGGAAACTGTGAGCCAGATGATCTGCCAAGGATATCTTTCATAATCAATGGAAGAAAATTCAGCCTCAATGGTCGAGATTACGTATTGATGGTGAGTATGCATTTTTTTTTTTCATAGTTATGAAACTCCGTAAGGCATCGGCCTGATCGCTTCATGTAAATAAACTATGAACTAGTTATATAGATTACATGTAAATTAATCGCTCGCACAACTAATTTACATTTGGAGGGAGTTTCGTCCCATGAACAATTTAAGTTACCCTCTCCCTGAATTTTTTGAAACTCAGACTTACCGCATATATACAACATAAAAGGAACCACAGTATTTTTCAGTTTCAGAGGTATAGCCGTTTTTATAAAGTGATAAATAAGTCAGTAACTGGTATAGGCTATTTTATATAAAACGTCTGAGCGTTATAAGTGTCCTAAATGAAAATAAGAATTAAGGATCTCAAAATAATCCCAATGAGGAGTGAGGTGTAGATAGTTGACCGTAGATTACTGATTAGAGAAGATGGTCGGGGGGAGCGGGCAGCAAAGAACAACATAAATAAACAAAAAGATATTTATTTATGCCGACGTTTTGACCTGAGTTTCAGGTCTTCATCACGGCTATAGTGAATATCACTGTTATCAATCTGCTACCATCTAATTCCATGATTATCATTCAATTATTTTTTATTATTGAATTATCAATCATCAATTTTTTATTATTTATGATTCAATTCGATATTTTGTATAATTCCAAATTTGTTTGTATACTATTTCTTTTCAATTTTATTTTTCTCTAAATGTTGGTGTTATCTCTTTTCTTCTATAGCCCTGATGAAGATCTAAAGCTCAGGTCGAAATGTCAGCATAAATAAATATTTGTTTGTTTGTTTATGTTGTTCTTTGGTGACCGCACCACTCCCCCCCCCCCCGACCATCTTCTCTAATCATTAATCCCTATGTGGTACAAAAGATAATATTAATAAAGTCAAAAAATTTTCATTACTATGAATTATTTAGGTTATAATAAGTAAATTAACGTATTTCTACTACTTTATGAATGAAATGTAAGTACTAGCATTCATAATGAATGTTCAAAATTAATATCTTGAGCATTAAGAGAGGTTCGGAATCTTTCTACTACAGCAGTAGTGGCCCAACGGCAATGGATATGTACAACTATTTCGCCAGTTTAAATTATCCTTCTTCTTAAAGGATTAAGGTCATTGACTGGATTTCCATAGATTATTTGTTTAATGTTATCTCAAAGAAAATAAAAACAGTGGTGTCAGATCTGGAGAGTGGCTTCTTGCCACTGCTGCTGTGGAAGAAATATATCGAGCCTGTACTGAAGTAATCATTTAGAACAATATTTAATATGAATGTTAATGTTTACATTTCAAAAATAATGTAGATGGAACTCGCATTTATTTATTTATTATAACCTAAATAATTCATAATAATTAAATCTTTTGACATGAATATTATCTTTTGAGCGTTAAAATGGGGATTTTTTTGTTTTGAGATCCTTAATTCTTATTTTTATTCAGGACACTTGACATAACAAGAACGTGACAGCCTGTAATGTAGAAGGGGTCTTTTGTGATCTTTGTGAGCAGGATTTTTGGGAGGTAAGCAAGGCGGAGGAAATTCACCCTGGATAGGAAATCTTTTTGTATTTTATATTAATTTCTTAATATAAAGTTAATACCCAAGTACCCGGGTTCGAATCCGGCTGGACAAAAAATGGTTTTTTGTTACACTGTAGCCGGGAGTCAACCCTGTGGGTTCAGGAGCTCTCCTGAGGTCCACCCAACCTCAAAAATTGGATACCATTAATTCAATTTTTAATTAAATAATCAAAAATGTGGCGGTCTTGAGTGATTCTGACTGAATCACCTCCTTGCACAACTGTTGGTCTAGTAACAGTACTGCCTTACAAAATACTGCACCCTTAACTTCCTAAATCCTGTACAGGGAAAAACCTAATGGTAGAGCATAATCGTGATGAAATCATTTCTTTGCACAATCGTTGTTCAAGAAACTTCCTTACAAAGTACTGAAATCCTGATCCTTCATGGGCAGTAGTGGTACAGATTTGGTTTTATAAAGAGCCGTGTGGGATGGAACGTTGTTGGTTCGATTTCCACCGGGAGCAGTTAATATTTATTTCTTGGTGGTCCCAAGAAATGTATCTTATCTTAACACTCTAACCTTGGAAAGTACGTAGCGCCAACTCCAAGGAAGTCACCAGGAGTGAGAAAAAAAGATCACTTGCAGGAATAGGTCCCCCTTTTAATTCAGATAGTGTGATATTTCATATTGAAATGTATAGTTTTGGGGTTATTGGTTGTACAAAAAAATTTAAAAAAAAAAGGATTAAACATTACAGTGAGCTAAAAGTCTCCAAAATACGACCGTTGGCCATCAACACCTCACTGCCATCGTTGTTGTATTCATGGTTCATAGGCTCCCAGGAACTCTTTGCGCCATTGAGTTTTAAAAAAATAACGTGTCGAATAGCTTTTCTTTCACTTCTCCCTTAATTCGTGGAAAAAATTAAGTCGCTGGGAGGCTGTAGGGTACGCGTCAGTTTTGTGGCGTAACTTTGCCAAACCTTTCATAAAAAATGAGTTGAGTTGTACACCTTGGCAGAGGCCCACTCTCAAACATCACTAACATTCACCAAAATTTTGGCGAAAGGGTAACACGTTAAAATTTCCGAAGCCCACCGAAAAAGGGAAGCAATTTGACCCAGATCTAGCGACACAGGCAGATTAGAAGGAGCACCCTAAATCTTTCAGGGCGAAGATTTCCATCTTGAAGAAACCATGTATAGTACGTCTTTAACGAGTTTGCCTGTAGGGAAAGGGAGTTCGCTCACCCAAGCTTTTTCTCCCCTTCTCACCATAACTACTCCTACAGAGAGGTTATGTCTACAAAGTCTACTACAAAATAATTTTAGTAATAAACTTTGTTTTCGTTTGTTTTTATTATAATTTCAATTTATTTTTTACTACGTTCATGAAAGGAAGTAAAGCCGACTGAGTGGAGAGAAGATTTTTGCTTCTAGAAAAAAGATAGAGAAGAAGATGGGTCGGGGGGAGAACGTTGCGCACCCTTTCCCCTCCTTACCCACAGCTAAACTCATCTTAGATGTACTATATATATACTATATACTGCTAAAACTATCAATTTTAATCATTTGGATTGGGAAAATTGAGTTCGCTAGCTATTCTGAAATTTTCAAATCCAGTTTTACTAAAAATCCTTATGTTGGGAAGCAGTGCTCATGGACTTATATCGCTATTAGTACAAGAGCCGAGAAGAAAAAAAGGCAGTTATCTCACATCAATTTTTGATTACTTTAATGGAAAACTATGTATTATTACTAGTCAAAATTGATGAGTCTGCCAAGTATAAATAGGGCGAATGAAAATACCTTAAGAAAATATTAATTTTTCATTCGGAGCTCTATATCTTAAAAACTACCAACAATACTATAAAATCTAAGAGAACATTATTTAAAGAAGAGTAAATTTGGCTAAATATTAGCCCTAAAAGAGGTAATAATTATTAGCTTTAGGTAAAGGTCATTAACTACTTTATAGCTCATTAAACTAGCTTTAATTTGAGTACTAATAGACATCTGTACGTCATATAGTTCCTGAGGTATACATTTCTCAAAATAAATTAACTAACTACTAATGTTTAAGTAGTTTAGGAATTTTGCTTTTTAAAAATCAATATCTCGAGAACTGTTAGACGTAAATAGCTCTATTAGGGTTCATATTTTAGCAAATTTACTCTTCTTTAAATGACTTAAATTTTCTAGTGTTGTTGGTAGTTTTCAAGATATAGAGCTCCGAATGAAAAATTAGTTTTTCTTTATCCCTTTGAAACAGCCGCCATTTTTATTCCCCCTACCTATACTTGGCAGACTCATCAGTTTGGACTAGTAATAATACATAGTTTTCATTAAAGTAATCAAAAATTGGGGTGAGATAACTGCCTTTTTTCTCCTCTTGGGCTCTTGTACTATTTGGTTTTAAATGGCTCATACAGATACTCTAGGCTGGGGATATATAATTTAAAAAAAATCACCTAAGTACTCTCTCGTATGGTTTAATGCATCTAAATTTGTGTTCAGATTTAATTTTTTGTTTAGGAATAAGAATTCCTTATTTTGTTTGTGTATTTCTTTTTTTTACTTATGACTTATAATGTTAATCTTCAGGGCCGAGACAGCTACTCAAGACGCAAGGGGTGCGTGCCTCAGTTACACCAGTTTAATTTTACTGTGTCAGGAGCTGAATGGATATTAGGGGATGCTTTTATATCTAAAGTATACACAATATTCGATGTGGAACGGGAGAGAGTTGGATTTGCAGAATTCACAGACGATTCAAAGAAAGCGATCGATTCTAAGCTGTCCAGAGATAAGGTGGTATATCTAAAAAGTAACAATGCTACAAAATCTCTGATCAACATTTACAGTATACTTTTTTGTGTAATTATTTCTAATTTCATGCGAAAATATCTTTTATAAAATACTTCGCATTTAAGCTTCAAAGACTTATTAGAAAAACTGCATGACATATAAACATTTTAAAAAATGATTATTTAGAAAACTTTTCTGGAGCAAAGGATTACTAGAGTGTTGACTGAGTCTTTGCTTGTTTAACTTTCAATCACTACAGTTAATTAGATGAAAACTAATTACACCTTTCCCTCCCCACTCACCTCAATTATATGCAAATATCGATTGTTTTATTGCATCCATATATTAATTTGACCTAAGTCATTAGAAAAAAAAAGTGGGGTTAGTTCGTGATAATCTTGTCAAGTGTTATTACTGTAAAATAACCTATAACCATTTAAAAAAATAAAATAACCTAAAACCGCATTTATAATAGAAATAAATGAAATGAAAGGGAAAAAAATATTCATGGTCTGGATAGTTATAGCTTGAAAAAAAATATGATAAGAAACATGAACTTTTAAATAGAAGGGGCATTGAATCATTGTCCTAGATATTTATATTGATCAGAATTGATGACTGATATTTTGAAGAATAAGTTGGAAAGACAATTAACTAAAGAGAATAAGTGAGGTGACCATAGTGGCGATTGAGGAGGCTTAGATGGACTGACATGTTATCACATGGGGTTAATAAGAAATCCACAAGTCTTGACTGAATGCCAAAACATGAAAAGGGTAATATGTGGTAAGGCATATAAGACACCTCTTTGACAAGGCAGATGCTCTGCATCAAGGAAAATGGTGGAAGCTTATACAGGACGCCCTGATTCGGGGCAAATGAGAACCTGGAAACAGGAATAATTTCCCTCATCAAAAGAATAAATGGAAAGAATGATGAGCTTGGAAAAATGTTTCGATACCCTCAACTGCTTTCCTTCATAAAAAATAACTGGACGAAATGCACAGCCGATATCTGTGAGTAGGACTACATGGAGGTAAGCGTAGAGGAGGAAGAATAAGGGGAAACCGAGGTATGTGAAAATTCACCTTGGATAAGGAACAGTGAAGTAAGGCAGTGGGGGAGATCCTATCAATTTATTAATATAAAAAACGAATAATTCATTCTATTAATTTAGCAGTGCATCAACCCTGTGGGTTCAGCAGTCCTCTGGGAGAGCTCTCCCAACCTTTGTAAAGTTAGCTCCTTTGACTGGAAAAAAACTGGTGGTTGAGCGTGGTCTTGAACAAATCACTATCTTGCACAATCGTTGTTCAAGAAACATCACTTCCTTAATTATTCAACTCCTGACTCTACATGGGATGTATTGGTATAGATTTTCTTTTTAATAAAAACTTGCACAGACAGAGTTAACACTCATGTAATATGACAAGAATATTTTAAAATAATTCTACGATTATTTTATTTTTCTCCAGTATTAAGGCTAGATTTTTCATAAGCCACAAAAAAAAACAAAAAAAAACAAGAAAAATAAACACTATATCCTTAATCCCCCTGAAAATGAATTTGTTTTTTCTCATATGACTATAATATCTGTACTTATAACATATAAGTACATGTAGCAGATAATAACATATTCCATTTATTATAAGGGCGTGATTTTAGTTTGGAGAATAAAAAAATCTTTGTTCTTTTATATGTTTTCTAAAATATTCCTAAATAGAGTGGAAATCAGATGCCAATAAATTATGTAACATAGATGAATCTCAAACTCAGAGCTGTGATCTCAAACCAATGGAAATTTTAGTTTCTTTTCGAGTTTTAAAACTAATAAAAAAAAAAAAAGAGTAACTGTGATAAAGAAAGATTGTTATAAAAAACAATCGCCAATAATATCGCTATGGGAGAATAGGAGGTTGTCATCCCTCGAGATAATTTAAAATTTGAGATTTGAGAACCTACTATAGACTCCAAAAATTGGCATTTAACGGGATAATAGAAGCCATAGCAATAACTGTCATCACTAACGCGATATTTGTATCCACTTACTGGATTACTGCCGTACTGTCAATTCAGTATACATTGACAGTTAACGTAACGTTAAATGTCTCTTGCACACACCTCAGCAGTCAACTACTGCACTTTTTCAGCCTTTTATACTTAGGCCGGGGGTTTCAGTATTATTAAACATATTAACATTTATTTTTCTAGAGTAAAATATAATGATAAAAGCTATAAAAATATATGATAAAAAAAAAATAGATATAAATAGTTATATATATAATGTATTCCAGGGTTTTATAATGATAATAGGGTTAATTTAGGGAGCAATAATAACTCAGAGGACACAGGGTTCGTATCCCGTTATGATTGATAATTATTTCCGTGAGTCAACCCTATGGGTTCTAGAGCCCTCCTGAGGTCTACCCAGCATCACAGAGTGGGTATCCTTAATTCGGAAAACCTTTGGCGGTTGAGCGTGATGTTGAAAACAAAATCACCCCCTTTTTTAACCGTTGTTCTAAAAACAGTGTTTCCTTACAAAGTACCGAACCCATGACCCTTATTAATAATAACATAGTTTACATTATTATTATTATTATTATTATTGTTGTTGTTATTATTATTATTATTATTATTATTATTATTATTATTATTATTATTATTATTATTATTATTATTATTATTATTATTAGTGGGATTGATTTAAAGTTTTCTCCTTGCTAGACACTGGTGATCATAAAACTATACAAATTTATGAGAAAAAAAAATTAATTTACAGACATTTGTAATCTATTGTGATTTTAAATTTTAAACACGACTGTGATTTGTATATATGCAGTATATTTGTATGCAGTATTTTATATGTATTGTTTTAACATATACAATATGGTTTTATAAGGGCAATGGGGTTGATTAAAAGTTGTCTATACGACAACCAGGGCTTATTATAATTATAAAAATCATAAAATTAACTAGTTAAATTTGCAAACAACTGTGATTTGTATGTGACACAAACACGGCATATAATTGTAAATTTGTAATTTGTATGTAAAAGACACTAATGATTATTTATATATGAAAGGAAAATGGTCCGGTGCGGTAAAAAAAACAAAAAACAACTCAAATAGTAGAATATACTATTTATTGAGCCAACGTTTCGCCCCACGTTGCAGGGCTTCGTCAGGGCTATTTTGACGGCAGTCAAAACAAAAATGGCCATAAATAGTATATTCTACTATTTGAGTTTTTTTTTTTTTTTTTACCCCACCCGGACCATATTCCTTTCATCTTTACACACGGTCAACCAATAATCTTCCAGATTATTTATATAGGTTGGTTGGAAATTTGTTTGAAAAATTACATATTTTATCCAACTATATTTACAAGTTATAAGTTTCGATAACTCTTAACTTAAACAGCCCTGATGAAGCTCTACAAAGTGGAGCGAAACGTCGGAAAATAAATAGTTCTTAGCTATTTTTGTTTCTTTTGACCGTACTCCTGACCATCTTCTTCATAATTTGAAATAATAAGGCCAATTATTTATATATATTGTATTTACAAATGTTGAACTGAGAAGGGATTGGGTAAGGAAGGTTCATTTTGAAACCTCTCTCACTATGGCAGGATATACGATTTATGATAAAACAAGATATAAAATTTATTTGTATATGATGTTTATATGTATTTTTTAAAAGGCTTGTAGATTATTAGTTGTAGTTCGCAAAAGAGTATGAGTACAGATACGATATTATAATTAGATTGAATCTGTGATCGAATGACCATCCTGAGGTACACTCAGCCTCTATTAAGTGAGTACAAGGTCAATCATTGTATTTGGAGAAAATCATGTATCAATCATTATGTGTGTGTTATTTAAACAAATTATACAAATGTGTATTTGTGGGCCAAGAAATAGGGTGGGGTACAAGTTTTTATTTTTTTTATATTATTAGTTATAAGTTACAAATGTATTTAAATAATAAAACAATACCAAGAAAAAAATCTGTGTATTATTTTTTTGCGAAATTCATATTATTCCATATATTTCTAATTCTAATAACCTCAGTATGAGTAGATAGAAAAAATATGTATATGATATTCCTAAATTTCCAAGAAAAACATAAACAGATATAGTGTAAAATCGATTTTTTATAAAAGGTTCAAAATAGTTACTGAGATTTTTCAAAAACATTCACCTTAAATGTTTAACAAGAATTTAAAACTATAAAATTTAACATCGGAGTCCAACAATAATTTTGATCGAAATAATAAAACGTTACGTGAGAACTTGCTTAATTTAATATAATAAATGGCATATAGATATTGTTTTTTTTTAATTCGTATAAAAATAATATTTTTGTAAAATTTGTATGAGTCTTAGCAGACGTTCACACAACTAGACAATCAAATAAGCATAGATAAATATTTTCTTTTAAAACTTGTACATTAATGTCCTAGAAAAAATGTTGAGGGAAGATTATGTATAACAAAAGTTCACGAATGAATTTTTTTCCTCATTATAAATAGCTGTATGGTTAAAGTTTAATAACAAATATTTTCGCATAAACTATCTAAGAAGAGTTCCAAAGAACATCGTGTTTAAGAAAAAAAAAAAAAAAAAAAAAACGCAATAATTTTTTTACTTTGTATCATAAAACAATTGAATGCGTAGGAATAGCACTTGGTATTGTGTAGTCATCGATTTCATTTATGAAAGTTATAGGTGAAGGTAAGTATGTTAAAATTTTAAAGCATAATTATTTCACCAATTTTAATTAATGAACATAATGTTGTACGTTTCGGCTAATACGCCATCCTTTTAGTTTCCTTATTTACTACAAACAGAACGAGAAATATTGGTAATGCAACATGTAACCAATATATTCTATAGAGAGGAGGTTGGGGAAACATAATGTGGGTTCGTAACGAAACGGCGGGATACGAACACACACGTGAACATGTATCCATGCCATCGGCCACTGAACTATATTGCTTATTGGTGATTCCCTAAGTCATCTAAAGGGAATGAATAACATGCACTCGGGACATCAAATAATCACATGGATCCACTCTCGGCAGGAGAAGTCGATAAACATATATGAGTCCCATGTTGGACCCAGCTTACAGGAAACAAGATGGAGCCTGAACTACCGTTTTAGCCCCTCTAGACATCAGTGAACTCCACCATCGCGATTTTATAAAAAACAAACGTAAGTCTCTAGCTAAGTTGTAAAAATCGTCTAAACATTTCACAACCACAGTGTTAAAGAGGAAAATGAAAATTGAAATTTATTTAACATAAACAAATAAATTCTCCTTAAAATAGAAATTAGTACTAATGTAAACTTATAATGTAATATCGTAGTATGTAATACTTTATACGCTATAATTAACTTTCTTTTTCTTTTACTGGCACAAGAGCCGCATCAAGCTCCCCTTGGCCTGCTCAACGGCCGACTGAGTGGAGAGAAGATTTTTTCTTCTAGAAAAAAGATAGAGAAGAAGATGGGTCGGGAGGAGAACGTTGCGGACCCTTTCCCCTCCTTACCCACAGCTAAACTCATCTTAGATGTACTATATATATACTATATACTGCTAAAACTATCAATTTTAATCATTTGGATT
>NW_027107176.1:1373650-1376288 GCF_000696795.3 Halyomorpha halys
AATTCTTATCAATGAACAAAACAATTAAAACTTATAGGTTGACTTAACCTTAATAGCTATATTTACATTATTATCCAAAAGAGTATAAAAGTAAATATAAAATAAAAACAAAATACAATTTAGTTCAAACCCCACGTAGTCCTCCACTTCTATTGTTAATGATCGTCTATTGAAGTAAACACCATAATTTTGAAAAGCAAAACATATATGACAACATTTCTCACATGGTGATATTCCGGTTCAAACCATAAAGACAGAGGGCCTTTAAACTATTACCACTTCACATTGAACAATCGTAACGTGTTCCAAAATCAAACTGTCACCTTCACAAAAATAAAACCCACTCGTCTCAAACATATCGCTCGTGTTTTTTTTTTCACCATGACAACCATAACACCTCTTGTCTACACAGATCTAGCCAGTGTTTTTATTTTACCATGGCAACCATAACACCATATTAACATTTTGCAATTTTTTTATTCCATATAAGATGCTCTAATGTATTGGATGGATAACAGTAGATTTTTATTAAACACATACTAATTCTTGTTTTTGATACTTCCAGATCTTAGTTCAAAAAACGTTCTAACACAAATCAACCAGGAATCAGCTGTACTATAACTGGGGAGGGTATTGGGAGGGAGAAGTAAAAACAAAAGCAGGCGCTACAGTTGTTTGATGAGCAAATAGATGGCGCTTCATCTTGGAATGGTCACCCTCTTGTTTTCTTTTCCACAGCCTGTTTGATATTTTAGTGATCGCTCGCTCTGTGTTATCTTTGACGTTAATCGATCCCAGCCATCAAGCTTTTATTTAGTCTCTATTGAACAGGTATTTCTCAAATTTTGAAATTTTATGGATGGTTCCAATTCTTTTTTTTTCCAATACTATTCCCTCTCAAAAAAAATTTTCAAACATAAAAGAATAACGTGAACCTAGAAATCTAAGGTGTCTTTTTGTATTAAGCGAAATCAATTCTAATCTCAAGTTGACACAAGAATTTTTCGATAGAGAAATATTCGGTTGTTTTTGTCAATTGAATAGTTGGTTAAATAAAGGTTACGTTTATTATATAAGGTGAACAAACAACATATATATAAGGTGAAATGACTTATATTAAAGCATTATTACCCTATAATTTCAAGAGATAACGACAGCCTAAACCTAAATTGTGATGATTGTAAACCTGATGAATGCCCTACAGTATCTATCTATGTACGAGGTAAGTCAGTTATTATCCACAATCTAGATATAAAATTTTATTGTAATCAAGTAGGAAACTTACGTATCAAAAAGAAATTGGGCCATGGATTTACCTCGGACGAAGCATCATGAAGCTTGTACAACGATGGGCCAAGTGCGTTGAAAAGCAAGGTGACTATGTCGAAAAATGATGTACTTGTAAGTTTCCTACTCGTTTATAATAAAATGTTATAACTATATTGCGGATTAAATATAATAAAAATATAGTAATTATGGATTTAAGAAATGATAGGTTATAAGCAAAAAAATTAAAATTGAATGTTAGTTAAATTGTATTAAATGTAAAAAACTTATTTTTAATGATAAGGTGATAACAGAGTCCAAACCTGTTGAAGGAAGGTTCTGTTATAAATGTTGTTTGTAAGTGGAATAAAAGAAAATTATTTGTGTGAAAAAGTTTTAAATTTAAGATATTAAAATTTATGTAAGTATTTAATCAATTTAAAAACATTATTTGAAATGAAACTGTTATAATGTTATTTTAATATTTAATTTATTTTAAATATATGACATGGGCAATTAGCCTGCAGAAATGTTTTTGAAGAACATGACATCAATATTTAAGGTATAGCCAAAAATGTTTATATGTTGTCTCCTTGAAAATGGCCTGAGGGCCGAAACGTTAGAGAGTTTTTTGAAAATAAAAGTTGAAAGATTATTAGATCAAAATTGAGTGTGTTAATAATGAAATAAACCACTCTCAAATAATCATTAATATATATTGCGGATAATTATTGATATTTTTTAGCAAAAACTCCCACGCCTATTTTTGTGAGTTGCACCCATTGGCTAACGGGCCTCAAAAATGCCTGAGGGAAGATTGTGAGTGAGTATTGCATAATGTTTTGCTTGAAAAAATCCCGGGTAAGGCTCGAACTCGCAATCTATGGGTTGGTAGACAGGCGCGTTACCAAGCTGCTATCGTCACCCCCAATAATTGATTTACCCTCATATATAAAAGGGAATGTTCGAATCTTTCAATATAAACTATTAAATTACTAAATCGATTTACTCGTTCTTTCTTTGTTTTTGTTTTTTCAAAATGTACCATTTCGCCATGGGAAGGTTCAAAAATAATGAAATCCCAGAATTCTCGAGTAGGAAAAAAGTTGTTGTTGTTGATTGTTGCTTAAAGGCGTAAAACCCTCTGGTCATCAACGTCTATGGCATGATAAAAGTAAAAAAATAAAAAAATAAATAAAAAATATAAAAAAAATAATAAAAAAAAATCTAAGAGGAGTTATAATTTATAAAGAAGGCGACGTGCTTTTATTAATTCAAATACTAATGTAATTTTAGCTTCCTCATCTGCGAGAGCTTCTGATAAATTTGGGGTCAGTCCTATCCTGTTTATTGTTGGCAAATAGTGAGTACA
>NW_027107176.1:1377307-1379945 GCF_000696795.3 Halyomorpha halys
ATACATTTTACGAGAATAAGACTAACACATAGATTAAAAGGAAAATATAATAAAAAAAACCGGTTACAGGAAACACTTGAATGGATAAATAAGTTTTTAAAAAAACACAAAAAAAAATAGTATTAATAAAATAAAATAATTTAATGAATAAATAGGTTAAAACACACAAATAGAGAGGACAACATATTAAAATAAAACAAAGAATAATCTCCGAGATAATTCCCATGCAGGTGATGGTGTATGATCCCCAGGGAGTCCAAAATAATATTTTCCGCTAAGATCGCAATATCCCAATGCTAACACCTAGGCCTTCTAAGAAGCTCCTTGTTCTATCTGGTATTGTTCCACGAGATCCAAACCAGAGCTCTCACGGTGAACTCTCTCCCTCCGAAGGTCTCGCGGAATTTTCCCTTAAGGAAAGGGACGCATTTTTCATATATTTTCTTTTTTTCCCTTTTCACTCCACCATCCTGTTCGAGGTCATTACTTTCAAATCTTACCATCGGATCCAAGACAAGAGCCGTCTCTCCGACTTTTGTAAACGCGACAATATCGCCATATCTTACGGATCCGTCGGTGTCAATACAATAGACCTCCTCGAAGCAGGTGAAGTCTTTTCTTTCAAGGAACTTCATCAATTCTTCTTTGACCCTTTGGTGCCGGTGTGTTATAAGGAGGGAGTTGTTGGGGCATTTTCCCAGCACATGAGCTGGTGTTTCAGACTCTCTGCCGCATTTGCGACAGAGGGACCCAACTTCTCCTTGCTGTCCACTGGCTCGGCTCCAGGGACTCCACGCAGGGGTGCGTAGTTCGCCCATTCTGACCCCGAGAGTACCTGCTTGTCACATACATATCTATTTGCTTTCGGGGTCTCTTTGAAATGGCGAACACCAATATAAGAAGGACTAATGTAAAACAATATAAAACAAAAAGAACTATATAGAATAAAAAATAAAATAAAAACAACTATACACAAAACATAGGAAGGTTGTCACTTCATACCTTACCTTAGCAAGTCCATGCTATTGGTAAATTCTTTGAATAGTTTGTTGTATTTGTTATACAATATTTGTTCAGAATTATGCAAACCCCCCCCCCCCTGCAGTAGAGATGATTTCAAACAAACTATATCTTTTGTTGTAATACATGTAACAGTCGTATGATATGTATTAAAATATGTCTGTATTTTATAAGTGAAATCTATTAACTATTAAGTCGGTAAGTCGGTCCGTGTTCTGTAAGGAATTGAGTCAGTTTGTAGTGGGTGCTATTAGTTATGTTGTAGTTTTGTGTGATTTTGTTTGGAATGTATTTGCGAAATGGTCGTCTTTTAGTTGACTGTTGCCATTGTCTGTTCTACTCTTCGACAGAGACATCTGAGCAAAAAAGGGGGTTTAATTTTATTTAAATTTGGACGTATTCCAAAGAGAGTACCACAGATTGGAGTTAGTAAGGTTTTTTTATGGACATTCCTAAAGCTATTAGAGTTACTACAAATGAACTTTTGTGATACGGGGAAATCTATGGAATACCTTTAACCCATAATAAAAAAGAAAAATATTTTTTTTCAGATGTGCCACTATTCAAGGAAAAACTTTTATTCTTATATAAATGTTTTTCAGTTTTTGTTTAATGAGGTCTTAAGAATATTTTCCTGATTGATAATAATTTAAAAAAATTAATCCTACTAAAAAAAGGGAATAATTATGATAAATTAGATAATAATAAATATAACTTTAATGTTAATAAATAAAAAAAAAAAAAAAAACCTTACACGGGAATAATTATATATTTATCACCAATAAGAATCAAAAGCAGAGCTATAGTCTACAAAGTGATTGCGGCGAGATGAATGGATTGTACTCGGATCCTATCTATTAGCGGACACTGACGAATGGTGGGTCAAATTCTCACCTCTTACTCCATCTAGATCCAGGGCCCGTCTTCATTCTCTGTGGCCGGTCGGTTATTTGTCTGGATAGCGATGGAAGTTATCTCTCTTCTTGAAAGATTATACCTTTTCCTAGAATTGGCGGTTCGAAAAATTCTACAAGGATCCATTTACAACAAGTAAAACAGCTAACCAATTCGGACAACAGGGAAAGATTGCTGAAAATCATTGATTACACTGAATATTGAAAATATTGGTAAAATTATAAAAATAATCGCAAACAAATCTAAGTTACCTACAAATATTATTTTATATACATATTATGATATGTAATGAAAAAATTACCAAATTCCAAAAATATTGAGACAATTTTATCCTTTATACATATACATATATACTACTACAACCCATGAAGAGTCTGCGACGCAGAACTTTGTAATAAAGTACTGTTAGTAGATCCATGGTCATGCAAGGAGGTGATTCGGTCAGAATCACGATCGACCGTCAGGATTGTCCCAAATAAAGAGTACCCACTTTATGAAGCTCGGAGTGCTCCCGAATCAATCTAGGCTGCATAAGGCAATTTATAATAAAATTAGTTGTGATATCTGTACCAAGGGGAGGTGGCTACTTACTAGAAACCACTGATTTCAGGATTTTTTTTTCTTTAGGTACACTTAAATATGAATTATCTTTTAAATCAAAATTATTTTACTTATTTTATTTTTATTAATAAAAAAGGCTCGA
>NW_027107176.1:1380206-1395961 GCF_000696795.3 Halyomorpha halys
ATACTATCTGGACCCCCTCGCCGTGGTATGCTAGATATGAATATCATAATTAATCATGGAGTTCCTTTCCAACGGTATCGTGTTCACCAATTTACTATGCTATTATATATGAGGTGGCATACAGGGATTATTAATTATAAAGTAAAGTCTTTGTTACATCTTTTATATTTACAATTATATATATATACATTACCAAGAATACTATTATGAAAGAGCATGGTAAACTTGTATCCTTATACCTTAATTATAAGAGAATGAATTGAGAAGTACCAGTTGAGATATTTAATATTTATACTGACTCTATGTTATTAATTCTATTACTGCCATTCTAATTACATCAGAAAAGGTCTTACTTGTTTCGGTACATCGGTCGGCTTGGCGGTTGTCGCGGAAGAGCGTCCATATCCGCCTCCTGGGTGCCGCTCTCTCTTCCTCAGGCCTGTCTTCAGGTGTTCATCTCTCCCAGACTGTGTCTCTTCCGTCCGGCTCTCTCAGGCTGTGTTCAACTCCGGGCTCCTTCGAACCTCCTCCTGAGACTCTCTACCAAACTTTGTCCACCCGACTGTGTCCTCTACTCTGACTCTGTCCAAAAGTCTTTTTCCTGCCCTTTTGTTAATTTTCTCCCCTCTCCTTCTGACTCCTCCTTTTTTTGATTTCTGTCCTTTGATTGGTTCCTCTATTTTCAGAGGGGGTGAGAAGGTCCAATGACCTTCGACGAAAGTCGGTCCTTTTCCTACCTTTCATCTTCAAAAGTTTCTTCTTTGAAGAAAGCCGGCTTCTGGCGGCTTATTGTATTTTTCCCGAGGTTTTTAGAGAGGCCCCGTGTGAGATAAGGGGTGTTTATTTCTTATCAATTACGGCGGCTATTTCTCTGTACTTTCTAATATCTAAACTGGCCACGTGCAAGATAAGGGCTGTTTGTTTGTTTAACTCTGCATACACGGTCAACCGTTCCTAGAGGGTGCATACCCTCTGTTATCTATATATCTTTGTACATTTCTTTAGATCCGTTGCCGACGGATTTTTGCCTAGGTCCGGCGGTCTCTTTGGCAAGCCGACAAAAGAAATTATTTTAAGTTAAAAAACTCCTGCTGGTGCCTCTCATACATATCAAAATATATATACAAAATCCATTTCCATTGTTTGGCGCTACAGTCCTTGTAGGACCTGGGCCTCTGCCACCATTCTTTCCTATGCCTCGCGATCTCCAGCGAGACTCCTCCAATTTTCAATACCCATCCTTCTCAAATCAGCCTCCAAATCACCTAGCCACTGGCCCCTGGGTCTGCCCCTTTTCCTTTTTCCTCCTACAGGGCTCCATCCTTTCCACATGCCAGCCTTAATAGCACAGAGGATATGAGGCTCTCCATACAATTCCTTTATTTCGTCATTGCTCCTGATTCTCCACCTGTCCTCCTCTTTAACGGCTCCAAAGATCTTTCTCAGGACTCTTCTGTTCCAAACCAGTAGAGCTCTTCTATTTTCCTTGGTTAGAGTCCACGTCTCACTACCGTACATTACCACTGGTCTAATTATTGTTCCGTACAACAAAAGCTTTGCTTTCCTGGAAAGACTTTTGTATCGGAGAGCTTTTTGCAGGGCATTGAAACATCTAGTTCCTGTTACCATTCTGACCTTAATTTCTACTTCTAAATTATTGTTCTCCGTCACAACTCTTCCCATGTACTTGAAAGTACTGCAGCTGTGAAACATGTTTCCCCCCACATTCAAAATATCTCTTCTCTTCCCGGTCTGCCTAGAGGTATTCATATATTTAGTCTTTTCACTATTTATATTAAGTCCTAAATCCTGTGCAGCTCTCTCGAATTCTTCTACAGCACCGGCCAGTGCTGTTTTGGTTATGACTTCATCATCCGCAATATGTACAAAACAGAAATAACACTACCTAATACAAAGAACGGTGTTTGAAAAACCAAAGCAAACTATACCTCCATTTCAATCCTATTCAGTTCCGGAACAAACCCTTCAGTTAGTTGGATCACATCAATGTAATACAAACTCTAATGGAGAACTGTAAGCAGTGTTTTAATTGTTAAGAGATACTAATGTTAACGGTTTTTTCCATTGTATGGTATGACTATACTGACAATAATGTTGTGAAAGGTCACCTAAATATAATTGTTATTATTAACTGATACTCAGAACCCAAAAGATATAGTTTACTAAAATTATCTCTAATACAGGAGGACTCATGGCCTCAATAATGTATGACAAATGCAAAAAAAAAAAAATTTAAAAAATACACCAACAGCATTGACCTTCAATGTCAATTAATGAAGTGACAACCTTCCAATACTTTGTGGATAGTTATTTTTATTTTATTTTTTCTTCATTATATTTATTATTTCTTTTTTTTTTTTGTTAATTTATTCTTATATTAGTTTGAAATAAAATAAATTCTTTCGGTTTTAAATAAATAGTTTAAATAGATTAAATATCTTACTTTACTTTATGATTTCTTCACAATATTCTTTTTATTTAAATTTATTATTATCATACTATATATATTACTGTTACTAATGAAAACACAATAAAGCGTTTTATATGATAGAATTTTCAAGATAGAAAAATGTTCTTTACTATATAATGAGAAAATAGAAAATTCCAATATAATATAGTCAATTTTTTACTATAGTATTTTTTAAATCATATTTTATATTATTAATTCTTTATTTATTAATTTTATTCTTCATACTTGTTCAGATTTAATTTACTACTACTTGGACATACGGAGTTGAGCTTTGGGGCTCCACTAAATCCATCAAATTTCTCCCGAATCCAATGCTTACAGTCCAAAATCCTTAATGCTCCTTAATTTGTCACAAATCAAGCCATCCATCAGGACCCCAATGTCCCATATGTTCCCGATTTGGCCTAACCTGGCTTCTCATTCATTATCTAATAATTCTCCTAGGCGTCTGAAAAGAAGATGGCCTTGAGATCTTCTCCTCTAGAAATGTTATTGGAGTTCTATCAATCAGTAGATTCTCCACATTTTTTTATTATACCGCTATATCACCTACGGCAAATTTACTTGATGTGTATATTTTTATACAGTTGTAAATAAAAATAAATAAATTATTAAAAATAAAATTATTATAAATACTTTTATTTATTTTACCTCTTCTTGTTTTGCATTTATCTTCTTTATTTTCTTTTGTAATTTTTTTTTTTAATATTTTATCTTCAATACAATTTTTTTAAATACACGTATCGAATATTAATGCACCAATGCATGTATATAATAATGCTTATAGCATGTTATATGCACAAATTATTTAAAATATACGCCTCTTCTATAGGACTTATATAGAGAAAAAAAAATGTGTACAAATATAATTCATATTTATATATAATACACAGTTTATATATAAATATATATGCACTCACAGACACAGTGTATATATGTATGTACATGTATACACACAAATTTTAAAAAATTTAATATGATTTTGGTTTTACTTATAACAATGGCATGTGATATATTTATCTGAGTTTACTGTCCATTTACTAAACTTCTTCAGTTGCTCTAGAGCACCACCCCTAGTGAAATAGGTGTACGCCGAGCTCTGGACTAGTAAACATAAACAATGGAATATAAAAAATAAATTAAACATTTTAGTTCATATTTTTTATTTATTAAATCCTACTTTGGAGGTTTGTTTTGGCCTTTCGGTTTTGGTTTTCTCTTTTTCCGCCGGCGGCATAACTACGCTGGCGTCATCCGAGTCAAGCTCCTCCCCTCCTTCACCAAAATCGATGGACCTGCCCAAGAACTCATCAGCTTCTTCGCCACCGAAGACATCGGGGTGCTCTGCTTCCGCCCTCATACCCTCACTGATGTCCTGCTTGTTCAGTCTCGTCAGCTGAGGCAACCACTTTATAATGATCGCCTTGTAAGTACTGAAATCAGTATAAAGGATTAAAACTAATCTGTGAAATCACCTGTTTATGGGGAGATGTCAATGGTATTTGACATGGGGGCTATGTGTCAGGGTGGCCTAAGTACGTCTTACGGTCGCGCATGGGCTCTTAAGTAGTGCTTTATAAACTTTTCGCTGCACCACTGCTGCTAACTAAAAACTATATAAATGGCCCTAATTTTTTTTTTAATTTATATATTGCTATGTTACTGTTCTTTCTAGACGTTTCGGAGGATTATCAGGGATCGTTAAGGATGAGAGGTTCAGAACTAATGGAATTGGGTGGGTAAGCATTTTGGAAAGAAAGGAGATATGTCTATTTCAGGCAAAATCTGCAGCGAATGAGACATAGAGGTCTCCATGCATGAGTTTTGTAACATGATAAGAAGGTTTTTGGATTGGATGCGGGATTTGATAGTTTGGTGGAGCCCCAGAGCTCAATTCCTAAATTCAAATTGGATGATCAGTTATTATCAGTGTATAAGTGTTTTTATCTTTATCCCTATAACGGTTGAATTTGTAGGGGAAAAAAGAATTAAATTGCAAATTAAATTCTTGAACATTTATTAAAACAAAATATCAAAGGGAAGTTTTTCACGTATATCAGCCGATTATTACTTGAACCAATAAAGAATTAGAAAAACAGTTGTTTCTAATTATTCTCTCTATTAATATGATTATTATAATATAGATTAGATTAATTTTTATTAATAGTGGTTTAGTTTATTTAAAAACAAATTTGATCCTTTTTCTCAAATTTATTCTTTTTAAAACCTTCCAACGTTTCGACAACTTAGGTCATTTTCTCTTTTAAAATTCTTAAAAATGCCGGCTAATTGCCTTTGTCCCATCTATAATTGCTTCTATATAATTTTTCCTAAATTTAAAACTTGTACTAACCACTTTTCTTTCTATCATTTACATTTGCAAACTCTTACGGTTAGTACAAGTTTTAAATTTAGGAAAGAATTATATAGAAGAAATTATAGATGGGACAAAGGCAATTAGCCGGCATTTTTAAGAATTTTAAAAGAGAAAATGACAACAAAGTAAAAGTATTCTTGAAAATGACCTAAGTGGTCGAAACGTTGGAAGGTTTTAAAAAGAATAAAGTTGAGAAAAAGGATAAAATTTGTTTTTAAATATAATATAGATTCTCAAAACAATCTATGTCCCTTAATAAGTCCTTAATGAAAGGCTATAAATATTTTTGTGATAAAGTATAATAGTGTAAACTGACTGTGATTAAAAGTTGGAATTTAATATGAAGAATTGACATAATAGGATAATTTTGGACTGAAATTACTGACCTGCAGAATAGCCTGCATAAAGTGTTTTTTAAAAAATATGTAGTTCTAAATTTGTATTTAAGATTGTCCTTGAGGATAGATGAATTAGCTGAAACGTTGGACTTATTGAGAAATATAGATTTCTTTGAAACTTAAATTGAATAAAATTTATTTTAATAAAACTATAAAATTTATTAACTTGTCAATTTTTCAATTGATATTTTCTAGTAACAGTTAAATTAAAATTAATTTCTTTTAAAGAAAACATAAAAATATAAAATTTGATACAAATAAATAATTATTTCTGACTTAAAGGATAAATTTGTTTATAAAAAAAAAAAAAATCAAAAACAGTAACATTATTTTTTAGAATGTTTAATGTTTATAACAATAAAGTGACTGAGCATAAATGGTAATTAAAAAAACAATTTTATTTATTTTTATGTTCTTTTTTTCCATTTATTTATTCTTTTATTTTAGTAAGCATGTCATCATTCATCACTATTACCTATTGCCCACAACTGTGGGTCAGGTTGTAATATTTATCAGTTAATAAAAATATAATATAATATAAATTTAAAAAATACCTATCAATAAATAAAAAGTAATTATAAATAAAAACGAAAAACCATATCAACAACAAAATGTAAGTACGCTTTGAGTAACTCTCAATTTTTTTTTATCCCTTGCCTTGCCAATTTTTTTGCAAACCACATCCCGCAACAACTCTTAACTGTCAAATATTGCGTACGGGATGCCATGCCTACCAAAGGAGTAGCATCCCGTCTTTTTGCGTTATTCGCCCAGCGATCATACTCCTTCCTCAGTTAATAATTCTTGAATTGAATATTATTCGATAGCGAACCAATTAAAATATGATTTTCAATCAAAAATAAACTTTAATCGAGAAAAAAATAAATAAATTGCAATTTAATTATGGATATTTATTAAAGAAGATTCGCTAGGATTTAATATCAAGTATAGAGTCTTAAAGAGGTGGGGAGGAAGAAAGGAAACAACTAAAATTGAAAAAAGCTAAGTTTAGCCCCTGGCTGTGGATCCACAAGTATTTTTAATTTAAGAAGTTTTTCGTCTTCATCTTCTTGGAGAGCTCAATATTGAAGAATTTTTGAAATGTTTCAAAAATGAACTGCCTTATTTCTAAAAGCGGGCGCAAAGAATATAAAAAAAATTTAATTTAACAAATATTAAAACGTTGTTTAGTTTTAATAGTTATTTCCCTCTAGTTTTTTTAAATATTTATTTATTGCTCTTTACAACTTACAACTGTACATTATAATACATTTAGTAAATCTGATCTAAGTTAAATTGGAGTGTTACAGGCGTGTAGAGAAACTATCCGTTGGTAGCACTCTAAAGACATTTTACATTAGCTGGTCTCGTTGCCATCTTCTTTTCAGGACCTCGGAGGATTGTCAGGAATGGAAGAGGATGCACGATTAGAAACTAGGGGGATTGAGTGGTTAGAGAGTTTATAATCGAAGGAGTGATATCTGGTTCGGGATAGATCGGTTACATGGGGAACATTAAGGTCTTTAAGTATGATTTTATTAGTGAAAAAGTAAGGAGCATTGAGTATTTAACGAAGGATTTTGGATTGGATACGAGAGGACTTCGAAGGTTTAGTGGAGCCCCAAAGCTCAACTCCGTATGTCCAGATTGGCCTTATTACAGTCATGTAGATCAGTCTTTTGTAATGTGTTGGAAGTTTAGACCGTTTGTCTAGTAAGTGCTGTAATAGTCGAAATCGACGTGCAGTTTCCTGTCTTTTCAGTCTGGAGTGGGGATTCCAGGTTAATCGTTTGTCCAAATGTAGTCCAAGGTAGCGGATCTGTTCGACAGGGGTAAGAGTAACATCGTTAAATGAAACTGTAGGGCAGTCAGTAGGTTTACGACGAAGGGTAAAGTTGATTTGACGAGATTTGTTGGAATTTATCTTAATCCTCCAATTACGACACCAATCTTCGAGGGCTGTGATATGGGATTGGAGATTTTGGGATACAATTAATGGGTTATTATTAACAGCGAGCACTTTTTTTGTTGATACAAGTTCCAATAATATTTGACTCGAGACTTAGGGTTCATGCAAATCCCCAGAATAAAAAATTACACAATTATAGACTTTTTGTTTTATTCCTCCTCTGCTCTACATGTATTTAATGGATATTATGTATATTAATCTAAGTGTTTTTTTTTATGTGTAATAAGAACATAAGACTGTTGATTGTATTTGAGAGTTTAAATGTATAAAAAATTACAAACACCAAAAGTAGCTGCCATTAAAGTAATCCAACTATTTCTTTTTTGAAAAATCAATTTTAATTTATTTTAAGAGTCATTTGAAACCTTTAAATATGAAATCACATTTTTTTTTCCTGTTAGCTTTCTGTAGAATTTGTCGCTCTTCAGAATTTGATCACCCGAAACAACCTTCTCCACGCCTGTCTGTCTTACTGCTTTCCAATTTGC
Source organism: Halyomorpha halys (assembly GCF_000696795.3). Classification (NCBI taxonomy): domain Eukaryota; kingdom Metazoa; phylum Arthropoda; class Insecta; order Hemiptera; family Pentatomidae; genus Halyomorpha; species Halyomorpha halys. The sequence goes on from NW_027107176.1 coordinate 1,387,930, forward strand.
TGCATGCAGCTCTTTCTCATCTTAGTTGATTCTATCCATCTGGTTTTTGGCTACACACACGTGGTCTTTTTCCATCCATACTGGCATTCATTACTGTGAAGAGGCGTCCTGAGGAATTGCTTCGAGCCACACATCCATGCCTTCATATCGTGGGATATTGACTGACTAGGCTCTACAAGCAGTTCACTGTTAGTTCTTCCCCTCTATGTGTTAAGTCTTTGATTCCCAATCACTAGTTGTACAGAAGACTTTCCGTTCAAATCTTTTGATTCGACTTTCGGCTAGGATGTCTGTTGGAACCCAAGTTTGTTTGATTGTTTTCGTTTAGTGGCGCCAAACTTCGTTGGTCATCAACGCCATTGATATTTTATTTAATTTTTCTAATATTCGTTAAATTTTAATTATTTTTTAATTTGATTATTTTTCTTTTTTCTTCTTTCCTATCAAGTTATATTTTTGTCAGTAAATTTTGTGATTTTAAAATCTGAAACACCACGTTTATTGCTTTATCATCGTCTCGAATGGTTTTTGAGATATCTTGGTTTTGTCCTAAGCTATTGAGGTGTGGTGTGAAATATGGACATCGTTGGAAAACATGGCTTATTGTTAGATTGTTATTGCAATACAGGCAGTTCGGAGGCGTTTCTTTTGAAATAAGATAGGAGTGGATGAGCCTCGTGTGACCTATTCTCAGCCTGGTCAGTACGATCTCCTCTCTACGGCATTTACGACTGGAGGTACCCCAGGACTTGACGTCCTTTTTAATAATTTTTAATTTATTCATTGGGCTTTCGTTCCACAAAGATTGCCATTTATCTTTGACTTCCTTTACAAGAGACCTGGTCATCTCTGACGGAGTTAAAATTGATTTACCCCGTCCCGGAAGCGCGAGTGCTTCTCTTGCAGCGGCCAGTTCATTACCCGCGATTTCTACACAGCTTGGAACCCATATAAATCTTACTGACAAACTCATATTGTTTAGAGTTTTTAAGTGAAAATGGATGCAGGAAATTTTTGGATGCTCTGGATACATACAATCTAAACCTTTTATCGAGCTTAGAATCTGTAATTATTGTAATGTTGTTGTGGTTCAAAGACAAACAGAAGTGAAGTGCTGCTGCTATTGCGTTTAGTTCGGCAGTGAATATGTTGCATAGTTTGAGGAGTTTAATTTTGAACGTTGAGTCATTAATTACAGAGGATGATGCTGCTGATTGGTCTGATTTTGATCCGTTTGTATAGATCATAAAGGATTCGGGCCTGTTTTGAATTAGACGATAAAAGTAGGGTTTATATTCAACTGGTTCGGTATTATTTTTCAAGTATTTGGGCAGGTCTAGAACAGTTTTAGGACGTTGGAAGGTCCATGGTGGATGATTGTTTTCGGATTTGTCGATTGTTATCATTTTGAGAAAAGCGATAGCCGAGGAGAGTCTTTCTGATAACGGAAGTGTTGAATTTTGTTTTTGTCGAAAAAGAATAGAAAATTTTGAATTAATAATATATTTATGTGTCGGATGTTCTGTTTGTAAATATAATTTTGAACTGTATTTTATGGCTAATTTAGATCTTCTGAACGAAAGTGGCGATAGTCCGGATTCAGCGCATAAACTTAGTATGGGGCTTGTTGGAAATGCTCCAGTCGCGATTCGGATTCCGGCGTGATGGACTGTTTCCAGTTTAGCAAGGACTTGGGAATGAGCCGAACCATAGACGAATGAGCCGTAGTCCATTTTGGAGCGTATTAATATCTGATAAAGTTTAAGAAGGCTAGATCTATCGGCACCCCAGGAGGTACGGCTTAGTAAACAGATAATATTTAGTTTTTTTGTGCAGTTAGTTTTAGTGCGGAGATATGGTATTGTCAGGTTAGTCTTTTATCGAATGTTAGGCCTAAACATCTATGGTAATCGGTGTATGGTAATAGGGAGTTTCCTAGAAATAGATCAGGTGGTTAAGGTGTATTTCGTTTCCTACTGAAGTGGAGGCATTTTGTCTTATCTATGGAAAATTGAATATTGACAGTATATGACCCGTTTTTTTATCCTATTATTGCGTCTTGTAGTTTAAGTTGAATATCTTGAATACTGCCTGATCGATAAAAGATTGCCAGATCGTCGGCGAACAAACCTTGTTGGAACCTAAGTGTCGGATTTATACAATCCAATTTTTTTTCGTTTTTTTTTTTATTTTTGTATAAAATCGGGGTCAGGGGTCTCATTTTTTCTGATGCACCCCTTGCGACTAACAGTTAACTATCGTGTGTAATGCACCACTAGTTGTTAACTAACGTACCACTAACTACGTGTGTAATGTACCACTAACTGTTAAACGTGTCATTTAGCAACTTTATCAAACGATAATAGCCCTCATAGTCCGAAACTATTTATTATCTTAAGAAAACAAAATATGTACGAAACTTATAACTAATTTGATTTATTTACATCTTTATCTTATCAACTAATGTAAATTACCATTATCGAGTAAAAATATATATTCTTTTTTATTAACTATTGCTATGAAATCAGCTTATATATTATAGTATAGACATAATGATATTAATAATATTTCCGTGGGGTCAGTCTGGATGCATAGGCAAACATCACCATGGCTGTGGTTGCTTTATATTATATATGTGTAATATAAAGAAACTGCGTTAGTTAATGGACGTAATATAATATAAGGTAAGTTAAACGAAATTATAGTCCTATAATATTTTCACTCTCAGTTTAATTCATTGTGTAATACAATTTTAAAAATATTAATTCTAACAAAGTTATACGAGAAATTTAGGCAACCACATTACTATATTAAAATGAAGAAAACATTGTAAAAAAATTGATGCCTCAACCAACAATGCCATAAATAAAAAAATCATTCTCAAGACAGCACTATTTATCGCGCCCCTAACCGAGGGCAAATGTTGGAACAGTCTTTGTTATAACAGAACCCCGGGAACAGTGAAATACCAGAGGTCGGGAAATACATCACATCCCCAACCAGTCAACGAAGCGTATTAAAAAGTTTTGGAGCGCAAGCCGTAGCTGTCGAAGGACTAATAAATTGGAAATTCTTCCCTTTTTGCTTCTTTAGTGCGTTGGAGTTTTTTCCTTCAACAGGAAAAGGTTGAATATATAAAAATAACGGGACGAGCATATATCCAAATACATTTTCAGTTAGAAACTCAAGAAGACCCTGTGAACTATTTATTTGAGTGTTTCGACCACTAGGGCCATTTACACTGAATTTAATAAGTTAGTAGATTACAATTGACATATTCATAAAGTTACAAATTAACAATTACAATTAAATTTACATTATACAAAGTTACAATCAGAATGGACATAGTTAGTAAATTACTATATTAAATTTTGCATCATGGGTAGATCCTCCACATGTTTGTATCATGTCATTGCTATGTACTGCCTAGAGATTTATCGGGATGCCAGGATAATCGCTGAAGGCCATTATCCATAAATAAGTTAATTAATTAATTTATATATTGAGTCCTAAAATGATTATTACATAATTACTATTTTTTAATTTTTACTTATTGCTGCTGATTCATGCTGTGGGATGTAGTTCCGTAGGTGTCGTCTTGTCCATAAGGGATGTCCACGTGTCGTGGCCCTTCTTACGACTTCGTCTGGTCGAACTGCATCTTGCTTCATTCCTGCTTCTGAAGACTGGCCCTCTCTCGTCTAAGTTTTCCTGTTCACTCCCTTTTTCCTGCTCTAGTTCTCCTGCCCCTTTTCACCCACTTCCCTTTTAGGGAGTTACCTTATTTTTTAATCCAATTCCTCATTGGCCATAAGTGACAGAACGCTCCCCAGGTAGGCGTCCTCCCCCAGGCCCAAGAGGGGTTTTACATGTCCAAGTTTTACACAAGTTTTACATGTCCAGGAAGGTCCTGCACCTGCTTAATTGGATCCTGTTCCTTCCTCAAAAACTGTCGTTTTGGTTGTAACACTGAAGTATTGGTAGATCTAATAAGGGGATGTAGGAAACTACACACACACGTGTACATATCCAGGAACGCAGTAAAAGGTTCCTCGAAAGGCTCCCACCTGAACAGGTACAGGGACAGATGGCGAAAAACCTTAATAAACGACATATTGTTGTAATAATGGCTAATGCCTCGATACAGAGCATCACTATGTCACCTACAGTAAATTTACTTGTTGTATATATTTTTATACAGTTGTAAATTACAATAACTAAATTATAAAAAAAAAAGAAAAAGAAATTTGCATCTATGCTGGACAGTTAGACTACATGAGCACTTAAATATTAATAATTTTTAGAAAGTGAAAAAGTTTTGTAATTGTTTTGAGATCTTCTCTCAACATCTCCTGTGAAATCTGAGGAGAATCGGTGTGGTTCGTGAGCAATACATTCAGTGATAATGTGCCGACGGTGAGATCGTTTCCGCAGTAGCGACACATCGGTGCGTTTTCTTTTTTCATGAGATGAACATGGGTGAATCCCATGACCCCTTTCCGAAGAGGGGTTAATATTACACAGTGAAACGTCCAACCAGAAACTTGAATCTGCTACGGAGAGAAGATGTAGTAATAACCCGTCTTCGGATAGGCCATACACGACTCACACTGTAGATTAAAGATAACATACTAATTAGACGATGTAAACTAGAGGGAAGGTCCCTGGGAAGGTAATGCATAGATAAGAAGGTTTTGGACACGATTCCCACCAAGGATAGACAATATTTATTTTTGGGCGGTACCAAAAAATGAATCTGATAATTCCATTCAGGAATTGGAAAAGTTCTTCTAGGAGGACTTGAGCCAGAAAAAAAAAATTGCTGTTTATGATTTTGCAATCTTATCTCATCATTAGTAAAAAAATTATTTTTTGTGAGCCGACGTTTCGTCCCACTTTTAGCGAAGACATCACCAGGACTAAAAAAAGATACAAACAACAAAAATAATATGACGAAGTAAGAGAATAGAGGAATCATGAAATAAAAGTAAACTAAGGATTTAAAAAAAAAAAAATTGAAATTTGTGAAAGTTTATATAAAAATGAAAAAAATTAAATTGAAGAGAATAAAAAAAATGTACAGTGAAAAGTAAGAATAAAAAATAATTAAAAAATAAACAATATACAATATATAAACGGAACAAATAACAAATATAAATATAGTATAGACTATATAGTCTATAAATATATAGAGAAATACAGTATACACTAAAAGACCAAAATATAGCGAAATAAGAATAAAATAAAGGACAAGAAAAAAAAGTAAATAATGAACGAAATAATGAACCTTCTTGATTAACGGAAAGCGAATGAGTGAGATGAGGAAGTATCAACAGAATAGGGGAGTGGAGGACCTCGATGGTTAACAGATGACGTAACATTAATACTAAGAAATATAAGAAAATAATAAATAATATATATATTAAAGATAATATACATATTAAGGGGGAGAAATCGTATAAAAAAATATAGATAGATAAAATACAAAAATTAATTTAAAAATTAAATTAAAACATTAAAATCTGTACTACTACAACACATGAACCCCTGAGGTTCAGTAATTTGTAAGGAAGTATTGTTACAAGACCAACGGTTATGCAAGGCGGTGATTTGGTCAGAATCATGCTCGACCGCCAGATTTTTACCCAATTTATGAGGCTGGGTGGACTCCAGGAGGGCTCCAGAACACGCAGGAGTTGACTCACGGCTACAGTGTAACAGAAAACAATTTTCTGCCCAGCCGGGTCCTTGAAGTTAGTAGCATCGCGCCTTGCCACGATTAATAAATTTAAGTATAAGGTGGAAGAATTAGATGAATATAAAACACATATTTAGATTATAAGTATAAAATATAAAAGCTTAATGATAGTAAAGTTATATAATAAAACAACATTAAATATAAATAAACGTTAGTTGTAAGGGGAATATATGAGGTAACGAGAGAGAGAAAAATGCTTTATTCATTCATACTGCCCAAATACATCGGGTTGATACATTACACAGCATATTAATCAATCCGTGATCGGGCATATCTAAATTACATACTTTTATATTTATATATTTTATATCTTTATTATTCTCGTATTTAAGGAGTGGAAAGAGGAATATAGGGTAATTGAGGATATGGGGCGGTTGTTTAGTTTTAAAGAAATACACATCAAGGAAGTACTTTTGAGTAAAAAGAAGATGAAGCCGCTTCAAGTCGGCGAACCATTAGAGATATGAGAGTAAGTATCGAGTAAAAAAATAAGTAGGTATAAATATCAGAAGTAACTAGCCAGAAATAAAAATTTGTCCGTAAAAGAGAGAAGTCAGTAACAAAAAAGTGTTCGTTAGGAATAGTTTCTCAGGATTCGTATCTAGAGAGAGAGAGAGAGATGTTTTAATCATTTATGCTGCCCAAATACATCGGGTTGCTACATTACACAGCATACTAATCAATCCCTGATCGGACATATACAAATTACATATTTTTACATGATAAAATAAATAAAAAAGAAAGAAAACATTTTTTTTCCACAGTTTCCTTTTACAATAAATTCCAAATAAAAATATTTCAATCTATTCCTTTTATCTTTCCCTTTCTTGTCCCTTCCATTTCACAATTTTTATTTCATTTGATCGACAAGTTCACTTTCCTGAATTCCTCCTCTTAGATCCTCCCCAGTGACCCGCTAAACAAATTCACTATTAGACAGCAATGTGAGATCAAATCAGAGAAATACTAGTCACAGCAGTAAATCAGTTCACAGTAAAAAAAACAAATAAATACATTTTACCAAAACAAAACTAATACATAAATTTAAAGGAAAAAATAATAAAAAGTTGGTTAAAAGAAATACTTGATTGGATAAATAAGTGAAAAATAAATAAAAATACTGCGGTATTTGTATAAAAATAGTGCGGTCAAAAAAACTCTAATAGTAAATGGGTATACTATTTGAGCCAACGTTTCGCCCCACGTTGCAGGGCTTCGTCAGAGCTAAAAAAGATGCAAACACTTACATAGTTACAAAAAAAAAAATAAGTGGAAAATAACAGGAGTATACAATGTAAAATTTAATAAGAAAAATTAAAGATTGTAAACCTATAATTTGTATTATTTAAAGGTTGTAATTGTATAATTTAAAGGTTGTAAAACCTTAACGTTGTAAAGCCCTTACGAAGACCAGCAACGTGGGGCGAAACGTTGGCTCAAATAAAAATAATATACCCATTTACTATTTGAGGTTGTTTTTTTTTTATGCACCCGGACCATATTCCACTCTTTGTTACACATGGTCAATGAGCAATCTTCCAATAACAATAATAATATAAACTGCATTCCAGAAGTTAACTTACCTATTACCCTCCAGTATCTTTACCAATTTTTTTTTTTTTGTACTTTTCAGAGTACATCTTATTTTTATTTTGTTTAATTTACTTTGTTCATTTTTATATAAACTTTCGCATATTTTAAATCATTCTTAATCCCTAGTTAATTCACTTTTTTCATGTTATCCATTCCCTTAATTTTTTACAGTATTTTAGTAGATTGTATATTTTTTAGTCCTGCAAAATAGTTAACACCATCCTAAGATGTTACCTTTTATACTACATATATTTAATCGACGATCTTCCATAAAATCTCGTTACAATTCAGATCAAATTTCTAAAACCACCAGAATCCAGTTCAAATATTATTTGGGTTGGCCAATAAGATTTAGCCAAAATTGTATTTTACTATACACTTGTAAATTAGAGTATTGGAGTTCTATCAGCGGGTAGATTCTCCACATGTTTGTATCATGTCATAATATCACTTACAGCAAATTTACTTGTTGTATATATGTGTATAAAGTTGTAAATAACAATAAATTAAATTAAATTATAGTAAATAAAAAAAAATTTTAAAAACGTATAACTACTTCAAAAGTTATGGTTTACCATCAATAACTGAACTTTATGTTACAAGAATTAAAAGTGATAGATATTTCCTTATAATCCGCTCCTACCTCACTGATAGAACCTTTAAAGTAAATCATAACCTAGC
>NW_027107177.1:0-1183 GCF_000696795.3 Halyomorpha halys
AGTAATTCCACAAACTTCAGGAGGACATGTGCTGCCATCTTGAAATATTTGAAACAAGTTTGTTTTGGCGTCCATAATAGTACAAGAGCCCAAGAGAAGAAAAAAGGCAGTTATCTCACCCCAATTTTTGATTACTTTTATGAAAACTATGTATAATTACTAGTCAAAATTGACGAGTCTGCCAAATATAGGTAGGGGGAATAAAAAATGGTGGCTGTTTCAAAGCAATAAAAAAATTTAATTTTTCATTTGGAGCTCTATATCTCAAAAAGTAGGAGCAACACAAGAAAACCTAAGAGAACATCATTTAAAGAAGAGCAAATTTGCTAAAATATGAGCCCTAATAGTTATTTACGTTAAATTGTTTTCTTTTTAAAATGCAACATTTCATAAAAATGTTGTATGAGATAGTACTGAAAGATCAGTAGTTAGTGAATTTATTTTGAAAACTCTAAATCTCAAAAACCATTTGAGGTACAGATGTCTATTAGCACTCAAATTAAAGCTAGTTTAATGAGCTATAAAGTATTTTATGATGTTTGTCTTCGTAGGAGTAATAGTTTACATGAAATTTGCTAAAATAAATTGATTTATAGTTGTTCGGACAAATTTTCATTTGCCATATTTATATTCATATGTGAATATCATAGAATCTATTACCTCTATGAAGATAATTTTCATAAACTGCTTTATAGAAAGTTAAATTTCCTCTATTTTGAGTGCTGGCAAACATATGTCCGTCTTATGAATCTAGAGATATATTTTTTAAAAATCCAACATTTTATACAAACAACTATAAATTAACATTTTGTGAATTTATTTTGTCAAATATCATAAAAACTACTACTACTCCTACAAAGATAAACTATTTTGTAGTACATTTATATATCTAATATAAAACAATTTATTTTAGGAAATATCATGAAAACTAATATTCCTACGAAGGTAAAGGTCATAAACTTATTTATAGGCCATTAAACTAGCTTTAATTTGAGTGCTAATAGTATGTCTCATAGTTCTTGAGATATAGATTTCTCAAAATAAATTAGCTAACTACTAATCTTTCAGATGATTTTAAAGAAATTTTGCTTTTTAAAAAGCTATATCTCGAGAACTATTGGACGTAAATAGCTCTTTTAGGGCTAATATTTCAGCAAATTTACTCTTCTTTAAATAATTTTCT
>NW_027107177.1:1233-2104 GCF_000696795.3 Halyomorpha halys
CTTTTTAAAAAGCTATATCTCGAGAACTATTGGACGTAAATAGCTCTTTTAGGGCTAATATTTCAGCAAATTTACTCTTCTTTAAATAATTTTCTCTTAGATCTCCTAGTGATGTTGGTAGTTTTTAAGATATTGAGCTCTGAATGAAAAATTTATGTTTTTTTAAGGTTTTGAAACAGCCCCCATTTGTTATTATACCTATACTTGGCAGACTCATCAATTTTGACTAGTATTATACATAGCTTTCATTAGAGTAATCAAAAATTGGGATGAGATAACTGCCTTTTTTTCTTCCCGGCTCTTGTACTATAACTTCTGAATGATGAAATTGGTAAGCTTGCTTATTGGTTTAATGAAAGAAAATCAACAAATATTAACATTGATACATAAAATAAAATATAACTAAAACCACCTATACATAAAAAACAACTTTTTATCAAAAATGAGGATATTACAAAATATTATAATAGAATCTTCTGATCCACTAAAAGCTAATGTCTTACAGGTTGCATATCTCAATGGCATTTAATAGCCCCACAAACTTTAGCGATCACTAAAATAAATTTTTCAAGTTCATTGGCCTTTCATTTCATAAAACCCTTTTGGCGCCCTTCAATATATGGTAGTACATGTGTGAGTTGTAGAGCAACAATTCCCAACCTTTTTGCCAGGAAACCCTTCTTGGGCTAAGATTTTGCAACACCCTTGTATTTGCTTGAAACACCGCTGGCATATGCATGAGCCACCCCAGGGTGCCATGGCCACCGTTTTTAAATATTCCTCGATTAAACTATTTTAAAGTCTCCTCTTCCCGTTTTAAGCAAAAGCGTTATTTGGGAAATGCTGTTATAGAGTATTGTGTGATTTTATA
>NW_027107178.1:0-8555 GCF_000696795.3 Halyomorpha halys
TGGGTCGAGCCGAATATTTGAATTCAAATCTCCCGCCAGTGTGACGTCATCAAAATGCTGGCTTCTGATTGGCTGCCCACGGAAGTGCTCCAGCTCCCCCATACTCTCACTACTAGGGTTATCCAATGGGTATAAGTAATAATCAATAAGCAAATATTAAAACAACAAAAACGATGGTAACAGTATTTAATTTAAAGAAAATAAAAATATAAATTGTATATAAAGAAATTGCCTCAATGGCGAGATCTAGTGGTATTCTAACGAATCGCTACAAAAGAGTGGAAAATGGATTTTGCTTTAACAACTTCCTAAATTTTACTTTAAACACCATTTTACTACGTACGGCTTTGAATATTCCCACTTATCAACTGAAAATTTAAGATCAACTACATCAGCTGGTCAAAAAAAGAGAAAACTATTTTATTATTGTAATTTATATTTCTCACAATTCCAGTAAGGACATTAGCATCAAGTTATTAAAACATTTTTCTGACACTGTTTCTTTCATTTTCACAATCACACCAGGGTAAAAAAAAAAGAAAGAATCCAAGCCAAGAAAACACCCTATATCATTTTTTTTTAATTTAATTTAATTAAATTCAACAAAAAATGTATACATTGCTATTACAAAAATGGGGAGATATTTGTATCTTAAAGAAGAAATTTTACACTGAAAGGATAATCCCACAAAGTAAAATGATTTTAATAGAAAAAATTACATTCTGTTCCTTTTTGTTTTAAGTACACTAATATTTCCTTTTTATTTTTCTAAATAATGCATCATTTTGTTTATCAAAAATTGCTCCTTCATAATTATGTTATATTATAGAAACAGTTATTAGGAAAATAGATACAAAACTTGCTACATTGTACTAAAATATTACAGTAATAGTTAAATATTATGGTAGTTAATAGTTAACAGTTATAAATATTATAGTAAAAATAGATTAAGATTAAACATTGTTAACACATTGAAATACACAAGCCAATACATTGAATTTAAGGAAAAAAGAAAATTCGCGAATATCTTTCAAGACCAGAGTTAGAACAAATAACAAATTATTTGAAATTACCAAATCAATTGCCGTTAATGACTAAATTATAGTTCAACCTATCATTTCTCAATAAATCCTTTTCCTATTAATTGGCTGGGCTTAATAATTCTTCTTCCATACTTACTAGTCCTGTATGGGCGGTGTATAATTGTGGTTGAATGAAGGAGGGAACAGATGATCATTAATTGTATTCTCTAATACTGTCTGATTAACTGAATCCTTCACAGGCTCATTCAGAGCACTCTGGAACTGGTTACTTCTGTGCTCTCAATCTTTCTGACAGATTTAACCCTCCAATGGCTGCATCTCAATGAAACTACCTGCAGCATTTCCAAGATTAGTGAAGCTCTTTATTAATGGTTGACCATACTCTTATTGCACCATGTACCATCTAGATGTGTCAGGTGGTTTGATAATCTTTATTAACTTTCAAAATCCTATTTTTCTTTCAAGTACATAGTCAAATTAAGTGATTACTTTTGTTTGTCTAGATGTAAGTATTTTCCAAAAATACTTATTATATTATACTTATTAAAGGATTTTCCAAAGAACTAGTGTTAAAAAAGCTAATTATATAAAGTGTAATTTAGTTCTTATAAATAAATTTATCGAGGAGAAATAAATCAATCCATCAATGGTAAATCAGCTTTTTTAAAAAATCCTTACACCTGAATGTAGGATTTTTGAGTTGTGTTCTAGGAGCTCAACTGATTTGTGCACACCGTTCGTATTATACAAGCCATATCACTTCCAACATGCAACCAGTCCACTTCTCCATATCCATGGCCCCATATACGAAATATTTTCTGTTTCTTCTTAGGGCTTCAAAGTAATTGTAGTTTTCTTTTTATAAAGCTACAAGGGATAAGGTGCTCATGTGCACTAATGAAAGCATTCTCTGTTCACAGCCCATATCTATGAGCCTCATCAGAGTTATGTAGCATTTGTGCCATTATTTATTTATTTATTTTCAAAGTTTATTAAATCCTAATAACTTATAGAAAATAAGAATCTCTTTTACACTTCTTAGAAGGAGTTAATTGTAAGTGGCTACAAATGATGCAAGGTACACAAACCTCTAACAATTTCATATTTTTACATCTAAATTTCAATAAAATAAATATTACATTCCTCAAGAACTGCAACAGTATTTTTTATTCTTAATAATCCCTGTCTAGGGGATAGTATCAGAATTAATCAATATATTGTTACTGCTCGTAAATGCTGGCTACTGTATTATATGTATAGGATAAAATAAATTAAGCACGCTAAATAAAAATGCAACCTGCAGTATAGGACTCTCCAATGGGAGTCTTGGCCGAAAAAAAAAATGCAGCCTCTAATTCTTGATTAATTATTTTTAAAATGATTATATGAGATTATACCAAAACTATTCCTTAGTACTATTTGTAAAACTTTAACTATTGATTAAATAAAATTTATCGTGCTATAGAGTACTATACCAGAATTGACTGGTAGGCTGGATTGATGTGATCATGTGTAATATAACTTGTTTCATATTGTGTCTAGTATAACTTGTTTCATATTGTGTATAATATAACTTGATTAATATTATGTATAATATAACTTGTTTTTTCTCCTCATCTGAGTTGGGTCCTTCCTCTCATCTCTGATCTGAGTTGGGTCTTAGGCTACTTACTCACAGTGATGTTTTTGTCTTAACACAGAAAAATAATATGCTCCAGGGCTCAGGTTACTATATTCTCTTCTGTGGCCTTTGTTCTCCAGGGGTCCAATAACCGTACTAGTTGAATGGCTTATTCATAAATGTATGGAGCTTCTTGCTCTTGAATTGCTGATTTACACATAGTAATTTTGAATTGTCTTCTTTAAACACATATAGTTCATTTTGGCCTCATTCATCTCAGCCCAATTGTTTTAGCGGATGCCTCCAAAACTTTAAAGGCCTCTATACGAAGTGCACCTTTAACTCAAGGCCGCTTCTTCACTTTTGATTGGCTGGTTGGATTTGTAGTGGACTGTACATAATTAATTGTAATGATAAATGAAACATAACTAACAGAAAAGACAAATCTATTGCATGAGTTACAGATGGCGTAGGGGTGGCCGAAACAAAACTTTTGTGATCAGGTGTGTTAATTAATTTGGATTAATTGGTATATGGATTTAATGATGCTGATGATGATGGTGTGAATTATATTGATAGGTATGGACTTATTCCATGCTTTGGTTATCCTTTTCATATTTCTTGGTTTCCCTCTGGTGCAGGCACTTCAGAGTGTCTCTACTCCCTCATTAGGCCCACTCTAATCTAGCAGTAATATTTATATCTTAAGATTCCCCCCCCCCATTCCTGATAATTTCTGACATGGGGATGGAGGGGAGGCAGGAGAGGAGGAGGGTGTGGAAGGAGGTGGAAGATGCTCATTCACAGATGACCAACCTATTCTAACCATACTGGGGCTGCCAAGAAATTTAAGTCCCCTAGGTTGGATTCAAACCAGTGCTGCTGTAGTAATGAGGAAGCCAAGGCTACCAAGAACCACAGATCTGTGCTTTAACTCGAACTGTGAACGGGTGCCTGAGCATATTTCCGTTTTGCCAGTCTCTTAACTGTTGTTGACATAATTATTAAATTACTACTTCTTTTAATTTCACTTAACCTAGATGTATTGAAGCCTTCCAGTCAACAGATTAACTAACTTAACCTAGATATATTTAGTTTAGGATAGAAATTTTTTGTGGATAAGTTGCATGACAATAATATAAAATATGTATGAAATTTGTTTATTTATGAAAAATACAAGAAATTGATTTATTTGAATAATTAAAAACACATAGAAAATAGAGAAACATCGGCCTGTCAAAACCTTAGTGTAATTTGAACTAAAACACATAAATAACAACAAAAAATTTTACATGAGTTAAAGCCCAAAAGTTTCGTTTCTTTTTAGGTTAATTCTTCTGTCTACTATCCAAGTGATTTTCAATTTTGATAGTTATAAGTTTACTTTTATTTATTTATTTTTTTAACAATAAGTAATATTGTATTTTAATTTGTCACATAAAAATATAGGATATAAGGAGGTTTAGTGTGGTGCGTATATATAAATACATTGCTGAGATGAAGCAAGAGCACAACGATACTGAAGGCAGTGGGCCAGTGCCTGCATAACCGTGGATGCAGTGAATATACCTGGCGCTGTTTCTCACCCACTCGCCGGCAGTCATTCTAACCACTGTGCAGTCGACGTTTGTTGGAGTTGTCAGGTTACCTGGCGCTGTTTCTCACCCACTCGCCGGCAGACATTCTAACCACTGTGCAGTCGACGTTTGTTGGAGTTGTCAGGTTACCTGGCGCTGTTTCTCACCCACTCGGCTGCAGTCATTCTAACCACTGTGCAGTCGACGTTTGTTGGAGTTGTCAGGTTACCTGGCGCTGTTTCTCACCCACTCGGCGGCAGTCATTCTCACCACTGTGCAGTCGACGTTTGTTGGAGTTGTCAGATTACCTGGCGCTGTTTCTCACCCACTCGGCGGCAGTCATTCACACCACTGTGCAGTCGACGTTTGTTGGCGTTATCAGGTTACCTGGCGCTGTTTCTCACCCACTCGGCGGCAGTCATTCTCACCACTGTGCAGTCGACGTTTGTTGGAGTTGTCAGATTACCTGGCGCTGTTTCTCACCCACTCGCCGGCAGTCATTATCACCACTGTGCAGTCGACGTTTGTTGGAGTTGTCAGGTTACCTGGCGCTGTTTCTCACTAACTCGGCTGCACTCATTCTCACCACTGTGCTAGTCGACGTTTGTTGGAGTTGTCAGGTTACCTGGCGCTGTTTCTCACCCACTCGGTGGCAGTCATTATCACCACTGTGCAGTCGACGTTTGTTGGAGTTGTCAGGTTACCTGGCGCTGTTTCTCACCCACTCGGCGGCAGTCATTCTCACCACTGTGCAGTCGACGTTTGTTGGAGTTGTCAGATTACCTGGCGCTGTTTCTCACCCACTCGGCGGCAGTCATTCACACCACTGTGCAGTCGACGTTTGTTGGCGTTGTCAAGTTACTTGGCGCTGTTTCTCACCCACTCGGCTGCAGTCATTCTCACCACTGTGCAGTCGACGTTTGTTGGCGTTGTCAAGTTACTTGGCGCTGTTTCTTACCCACTCGGCTGCAGTCATTCTCACTACTTTGCATTCGACGTTTGTTGGAGTTGTCAGGTTACCTTGCGCTGTTTCTCACCCACTCACATTCTGACTGCACTTTTATTATTATTATCGATATGTGCATATCAGCCCCCCTCCCCAGTCCATCTGTGAGTGACTTTTTTTTCTTCTGATTAACTTAAGTTAATTAGCTTATTATTTTTGTGTAGAGAATTGTTTTGTTTACATATATATCAAACATTCCTTTTTTTTACCTCACAATTCATTATTTATTTTTTGTAACAACAGACTAGTTCATTATTTTATGTTTATATTTTAATTTGGTTACATTTGTATATCACTTGGAAGTTAATATTTTTATTATTTCATTTTCTTCATTTTTTTTTTTTTGAGATATTTATTTCATGTCCTCCGTGGTATTTATCCCGAACCAGCGAACATTTTACTCCAGGGAAAAGGTTGGTTTTCACTAACGAAACACCCTTCGCCTCTACAATATGCTTTAAAAACAATGCTTTTAACAAGTCAATGATTTAAAAATTATTATAATTAAAGCACGCAGAGTAGGGCGCTGTCCAAAATATTTTATTCTAATTTCACTATACCTGTGAAACGTTGTCAAAGAATGAAAGATTACACACCTGGCAGTTATCTCTTGGCAAGCCTTGGCTTGGAGTTTCCATGCAGAATGTAAATATTGTATATAGGTATTAATATTTTTTTTTTTTATTGTTACTTAAATTTAAGTTCTTTTCTTTTCTAGATAAGTTATTTTATTTTTGTATAATATGTGATTAGTTTCATTTTCATTATAGTGTTGATATAGATTCATATTTTTATTTATACAAATTAAGATAATATTATCTTTTATTTATATATTTCTTTATCGTTATTATTTTTTTTTTTAATTCAATGAGTACTTTTGTTATTATTTACATTGTTTCCTTTTCTTTTCTAACCTTTATCTTTATTACTTCTGTAAATACTGTATGAATGAGTATTTGAACACTAATAGTTAATGCCATTAAATTTTGGCAGATTGTATTTATTCTCTTAAATAAAATAAATTAATTAATAAAAAAAAGGTTGTAGCAATGCTTTAAGTGTGAGGTACACACTGAACGAGTCACGAAGTTTGAAATGAACTTATGGTCTTTCGAAAAGAACTGTAATTTTACAGAGATTTGAAGTTATATAAGCAACTCCAATATTGGAGAGCTATCCCAATAGATAGCATTCTAGCACTGAATTCTTTATAAAAATTGAATCAAACTTCTGTCGATTCTGTAAATGAAATTAAAGTTCGTTTATCTTGAATATATAATGGATCAATATTTATATGAAAGGTTCATATTATATTAATAATATTATTGCAAGGTTCAAAATGAAAAATGAAACCTTAAATCCCTCAAATAACAGTAAGCTAGTAATCGCAGTCAGTTTCGATAATTCAGGCGACGTCAACCTTTTTTCACCTTTTTGATATCATTCTATTACAATTTTCTTTTTGTTTTTACTTATTTCTATACTTTACTACTTATTTTTAGTACGTTAATGTATTTCATTTTACATTTTGCCAATATACTTATATTTTATTGTTCTTATACTATAATTTATTCACATATATTTATTTATCCATTGCTTTTATTAATTATCTCATTTACTGATTTATAGTAAACTTTCACTTTAAATTGTTCAAATTAACTTATTTCACTTCACATCATCATCATCATAATCATTTTATCCCCTTTACCGCTTGGGCAGGGTGGGGTTCCAATTTGCAGAGTCTGGACCAGATATCTCGCTCTTGGACCATCTCTCTTCTCCTACTCCAGTCCATATCCCGCCTCCTAGACGCCTCCTTAACACTCTCCTCCTAGGAAATGCTTGGTCTTCTCTTGGCCTTCTTCCCTCCATGCGGGTCTCATACGTCTTTCTGGCAATTCTTTCCTGGTCCATCCGAAGGAGGTGTCCGAACCATCTTAGCTTGTGCCCATTCTAGGATGCTCTCAGCCGGTTTGACTTCGAGGTTAGTCCGAATGGTACTGTTCCGTACTCTATCTCTTCGTGTCCTTCCTTCCACCTCCGCATCTCCATGGATTGGATCCGGCTCTTGTGTTTCGAGGTGAGGGTCCACGATTCAAATGAGTAGGAAAGAATAGGGAGGAACGTCGATTTGTAGATCATTATTTTAGTTTTTCTCGCCATCTCCCTTTTGCCCAGGAAACCCCTTCGAAGATGGGAAACTTCAATTCAATGCAGCCGTTGAGATGAGCTTATTATTATTCAAATCATTCCAAACAATAAATCGTTAATACTACTAAAAATGTATTTAGTAGGGCGATAATGTTGAATAACGAAATATTTAAGAAAATTATGAAAGCAAATATATACCAAATTCTAATAAATAATTTTTATCCCTACATATTAATTAATGATATGTTGTTTGCGTATGTTAATGAAATACAAGAAATACTGGCATGCAATTGCAAAAAGATAACATAAAAAATTATTTATATTTAATAATTTTGAAATTGTTGATAACTTTATGTTGATTTTAGATATTGATTTGAAAATGGATGGTGTGTCCGAAACATTCAATTGATAATAAAAGAATGGCAGTTTTAAGTGTAATTTTATTTCCCCAAAATTGTTATCTAATGGGATATAATAGCCCAAGCATATAACCTAATTAATTAGAGGTTATAAATAAATTATCAATTTCACACAGATCACTATAATTTTGAGACCTGAGGCAGCCAACGTCGCGCAATGGGACAAATTTTCTGAATCCCATAGACAAATACAAAACAATTTTTCAAGGTATAATTAAAATTTTTAAATGGTTTATTCTATATTTAAAATTGTTGCCACGAACTTTTATAATTCAAAGTGAACCTTAAATCCGTTACAAGTTTTGCAGGATTAGAATACTGAAAGAGAAGACGATAACACAAAAAATAGTAAAAGGCCATCCTCGCTTGCCAACCTGCCGCTCAAAACTCTCACCTGCCCACGGTCTTGTATCACCTTTCGAAAAATAAAAGACTGAAGTTATAATATTATATTATGATATTAGTTTTATTAGTTAAATGGAGCAACGTTGGAAAATGGTTTTTGGCTCATTTTACTATCGCATTTATGAAGACTTGACAGCTTTGTAATTCAACAACGAGTGGGCATATCTCAATAAAATTTAACCATTTGCCAAGTGTATACTGGTATAGTATCTGACCGAAGTAAATCTGAGATGGTAAGGTTCAAAGGTGTATTGAGTTGACCTGTAATGACCCAGAAGTAAACAAGCAATTATAAAAATATAATTTAGTCCAGGAGTATATAATAATAGAATG
>NW_027107178.1:8961-13545 GCF_000696795.3 Halyomorpha halys
AATTATAAAAATATAATTTAGTCCAGGAGTATATAATAATAGAATGCCTGAGGTAGTTAAAATGAATAGAAGTGAAAACAAGAAATTTATTTATCCTAAAAAATGGAAAAATATTTATTTAAATCCAGCACCGCTCCGTTTTTATTATTACATAATATTTGTCTTTTGCTAAGTCTACAACAATACAACACCTATGCAAAATTTGAAGAAAGTGTGGGATGCTAAGGTTCAAAAGGCTCTTGAATTGACCCACACATAACTGATTAAGTAATCCTCCTCGAAGCTATGTACAATTATCGAGGGACTAGTTTCTCAAGAAGGTAATGCTATGGATGATGGAGATGTAACATCGAAAAGTGAAAAGGAAGTCTTGGCTTGTTTTCCTTGAACTCTTGTCTGTTAGAAATCTACTATAGATATTCATTAAATCTCTTCTTGGTTCAAATAATCCTTTATGTGAGCATAATATTTTAGTTTTTATAAGGAATACTTTTAACTTTCACTCATCTATACATGGATATATAGGTTGTAATATGGTCTTCACCCGAGCTGAGAAACGAAATGCCCTTTAGAACTAAAATAACATATTTAGTACAGGTGTATGCCTGAGACGTGGCAGCAAATTTCTAATTAAAATCGACAATCTGCAAGTGCCACTTTATAAAATCAATTTTTTCACGTTTTTGAAATATTCTCAAAAAAATTATTAAACGATGTAGATTAAGCTCGGTACTGTAAAATAAATTTTAAGTTTGGTTCATCAAAGTACAATTACAAACTCGGTGTATCAAAGTACAATTATAAGATCGGTACATCAAAGTACAATTACAAGCTCGGTATATCAAAGTTCAATTATAAGAGCGGTATATCATGGTACAAATATAAGTTTGATACATCAAAGTACAATTAAATGCTCGGTAAATCGAAGTACAATTATAAAATCGGTACATCAAAGTACAATTACAAGCTCGGTATATTAAAGTACAATTATAAGAGCGGTATATCAAAGTACAATTATAAGATCTGTACATTAAAGTACAATTATGAGCTCGATACATCAAAGTACAATTATAAGATCGGTACATCAAAGCACAATTATAAGATCGATACATCATAGTACAATTATAACCTCGGTATATCAGAGTACAATTATAAGTTCGGTACAGCAAAGTAAATTATAAGTTCGGTACATCAAAGTACAATTATAAGCTCAGTACTCAAAGTACAATTATAAGCTCGGTATGTCAAAGTACAATTATGTGCTCTTTACCAATAGGTTATCATAATAGTCTAATAGGGCTTAAATGCAGAATTTTTATAAAATCTTCCTCTAGAAACATATTTTAGATATTTAGGTATTTTAGACATCGCACATTCTCATTAGTCATTAAAAATGAATAATTACAATTTCTTTTTGAACTACTTTATTTCACGACCTTTTTTATATTTTTATTTCTTTGAGGTTCAAAAATGTGAATTTACTTTTATTAGCCCTAAAAACATTCTATTTTCTACCCGAAATACCCGAATTTTATTTTGGTTCCCGAGAAATGAGCTACTTCCTCGAAAATTAATATCTAAGACCGAGGACAACACATTTTTTGTAAATTAAAAAAAAATGTTCACCCAAAAAGCCAAAGGCGAAGGATCGGAGGGGAAAAGGGATATCCACCGGGCTTCAATGTTCAAAGTTCTCCAGGTTCTATTTTTTCATTCCTAAAAATATTATTGAAAAAAGTACTAAAGATTATAATAAATAAATAATGTCGATAAGATAAATATATCGATTTGTTATTTAGATAATTATAATTCATGTTAACTAGGTAACTGAATATTTAAGTAAAACGGAATGTTTTTTTTTTACATTTCTGAAAACCTATTAAGATAGTTTCTAATTGGCACAATCATGAAAATAGTTATACAAAATATAGCGATTTTCTTCCTAATACGGAATCGAGAACCGACATTTCCTTGTCCTATTTAGAGAGATGAAAACTTGAAAACATTTTATAAAAAGATGAAATTTTCAAAAATAGCCTTTTTAAAAGACTGGTTAATCGAGACTAATCTATAAAAAAAATATCCCATTTTTCTATCTGTTCAAATATTGGATTACTCGACCTTTTCATGAAATGCCGGATGAACCTGTGCATTAAGGTACATAGCATAATCCTGAGAACCATTATTGAAAAGTAAGGGGGATAGAAGTCATGATCCCCACTGAAGTGAGAGAGGTGTTCCTTGGACAGTCTAGTACCAGCTCCTCAGCTGTTAGCACCTTCAATACAGTTAAACCATGCTTATCTCTTTTATATTTTTCCCTTTCATCCATTTCGTCTTCTCACAACAAGGTATATTAAAAAGTTATTTTAAAACTTATTTATTTTAATATTTGTTCAGGTTCAAAATTATAAATAAATTTTTACTAGTATAGAAATACATTTATCATCCTCATAGATATACTATAGAAACCCAACCCTCCTTTGGAATCTATATACCTATATACCAGATGGCCAACCCTCCTTTAGATACCTACCTATATATCAGATTCAAGTTTGAAAACAATATTAATTTTTAATCAAAAATAATACTAACTATTATTATTTTTTTATAACACCTAATCGGCCAAATGGTTATGTATAAGTTTCTTACATACACATTTCATACAGTATATCGCTATTTTTGAATTTTTCGAAAAAAAAACTCTGAAGACTTCTAAAAATTATGAACAAAAATATCTATTTTTCAGTTGTTATAAAAATTCATATTTTAAGCTTTCCCGGCATGGGAATAACTAATATAAATTTTGTCCCAGTCAAGAATACAACAGTTTAAGAAAATAAAATAAAGTTCTTACAATAGTTTTACGAAAAGATAATACAGTTCTAATGCAATCGGAAAAGATCGGGTAGTCTCGACTTTTCCCGTTAGAATCAGATATTTCAATTTTCTCTTTTTTTATTTTAAATTTTTTTTAATATATTGGATCTATCTATTGTTTATATTTGCTAAACCAAAACTTATTTATTCGTGCCGACGTTTCGACCTGAAATTCTGGTCTAATAAAACAAAAAAAGATAACAACCATCACTCCGAGAAACGTGAAAATAAAGGCAAATAATAAAAAAATTTGAAAATATCCATAACAGTGAACTAAGTAGAAAGTTTGCAATAATGGAATATGTTTTCTAGAATTTTCTAGAAACAAAAAATGTTAAACATACTCAAATACAAGTCCCTGTTCTCAGATGAAATGGCCCTCAGTAGTTAAAATACCCAAATGAAATTTATAAATAAATTAATATGGTGATGGAGAAAAAACAAAAAATGTTGGATATTTTTAATACTTAAATATAAGTTGTTGTACTCAGATGAAATGGCTCTTAGAGGTTGAAATCCCCTAATAATTTTTTTAATTATATTAATATGGTGATGTAGGAAAAGGTCTATTTGCAACATGTTTTATTTTGCCATCATATATACATCCATTTCTCATTTATATATATCTAATTGTTTGTTTTATTTTTCTGTAGGTCAGAAAAAAAAAAAAAAAAAAAAGATGTAGGAAAAAACAAAAAATGTTGGATATCTCTAGTTCTTAAATATAAATTTTTTTACTCAGCTGAAATGTCTCTCAGTGGTTAAAATGCCCTAATAAAATTTATAAATAAATTAATATGGTGGTGTAAGAAAACCAAAAAATATTATGTATCTCAAATGCTTAAATATAAGTTCTTGAATTTAGATGAAATGGCTCTCATTTTATTTACAAGTAAAATAATATGGTGATGTAGGTAAGAAAAAAATGTTATATATCTCTAGGACTTAAATATAAATTCTTATACTTGACTGAAATGGCCCTCAGTAGTTGAAATGCCCAAAATAAAGAAATTTATAATAAAATTAATATAGTGATCTAGGAAAAACAAAAAATGTTAGATATCTCTATTACTTACATAATTAATAAATTAAAAATATTTATAGAGAATTCTTGTTTTGTTTTTTATACTTAATTTGTTTTTTACTTTCGTTTTCAGATGTTTTAAACACTGTTCTACAAGTAAGTAAAATAATCTTTATCTTAATGTTGGTAACAATAAGCTACTAAATTTATATTATATATAAATGTCTCTACTTTTCTTGGATGTATTAATTAAGAATAATACATGCTTTGTGATTTTTATAAACAAAATAAAAATAAACTTATAATATTTAAACAAAAACTAATAAAGAAAGTCAAAAAACTAAATGTTCACAATAGGCAATGAAAACCTTTTTAATTTCATTTTAGTGAATAACAGAAACAAATGAGTCAAAGCAAAATGGTTCAGATTTAGTTTGTTTATTTTTCACTACAAGCTTAATTGATTTGTTGTTTGCATTTAAGGGCAAAAAAACTGCTAATGATTATCATTGCCTTTGTAACTAAAAAAAAAATTTGATAAATTATTAATGGAAGATTATTGATTGACCGTGTGTAAAGATGAAAGGAATATGGTCCGGGTGCGGTAAAATAAACTCAAATAGTAGAATTATACTATTTTATTGAGCCAACGTTTCGCCCCACGTTGCAGGGCTTCGTCA
>NW_027107178.1:14341-14985 GCF_000696795.3 Halyomorpha halys
CAAAAATGTGAGAATTTAGAAAAACAAGAGTAAAGGATATGATAAATTAGGATAATAAGGATGATTGATAAATTATTAATTATTAATCTGGATATTAAATGGTAATATATGTTGATATAAAAATGTTACAACTCATTTTTGGTAATTAATTAATGTTTTATAATGTACAATTCAGATTCATATCAGAATAAATAATCTTATGGTTTTAATGAAATTGATGGTCTTGTTAACATTGTCATGATCAAACTAGGCACTGAAGGGTTGTAGGAACACTATAATTTTCCACGATCTGTTATCAGATGGTCATGGGTCAACCGCCAGTCCAAATCTGATGAGGCCCCGCAACTCACTGTTAACTTCATCATTTTAGGTTTGTTATTATAGATTCCACAAGCTCAGTTATTATTAGATTCGAGATCAAAAGATTTACTTCAATTCAATTAACCATTTTGATTTTCATTTCAGAATAATGGAGTTATGAGGATTTCATTGGCTACCAATGTATATATGTGTATATATATATATATATATATAATACAAGTCCCTGTTCTCAGATGAAATGGCTCTTAGAGGTTGAAATCCCCTAATAATTTTTTTAATTATATTAATATGGTGATGTAGGAAAAGGTCTATTTGCAACATGT
>NW_027107178.1:15180-27648 GCF_000696795.3 Halyomorpha halys
GGTCGATCCAAAAAATAATCGATTGTAGTACAATCGCTCTGCTTTACTAGCTATGATTTGCGATGTAAATAGTTTATTGATAATTTTTAGATTCTTCCATTTCTTCTTTGATTATTCCTTTTCCATAACTACTGCATAGGAACAAAAAAAGTTGAAAAATTTCAATCCATGTTATCAAACACAAACAACCCAACGAACACTTCAGAAGGACGCGCACCACCATCTTTCTTGTTTTGAACAGCGTATTTTTGTTATGTTTAAGGGATCTTTACAACATATCATATATCATATATAACATATCTTATTCAAATGCCTTTGTAAATTCATGAAAAATAAAAGATAAATTATTGTTTAGAATATAAATTTTGTATAGTAAATATGTATCAAATTATAGTGAAATGTGAATCGGTTTTATCAAACTATGCTTTTAATATACATATTAAAACATATTAATAATATGTTTGTATTTATGTGTAAATATTATATAGTATTGAGTTGTAATCATTGTATGTGTTTTGTAAGCAGTTTGTAACTCGAGGCGGTTTTTGACCAAATGTTTATTTAAAAAATTAGAATAAAATTGATTCAGACTTTATTAGAAAAAAATGAAAAAAAAAAAATTTTGAGCACAAAATAATTTTTTTTTCTTTAAAAACAATATTGATCCTTGTTCTGTTTGGAGTTTGCAAATGAAAATAGTAGTAAGAATAGTGGTTAGTAAAAGTTTTAAATTTGGGAAGGAATTTTATAGAAGAATTTATGGGACAAAGGCAATTAGCCGGTATTTAAAGAATTTTAAAGGAAAAAATGAAAACAAAATAAAGGAATCCTTGAAAATGACCTAAGTGGTCGAAACGTTGGAAGTTTAAAAAGAATAAAGTTGAGAAAAAGGATCAAAATTGTTTTTAAAGAAACTAGACCACTCTCAAACCAAGTATATTAATAAAAAATAAATCTAATAATTTTTTTTTTACTTGGAGAGGAGGTGAAATGTAATATCCTCTTTTTTGAATAAATAGTTGATATTTATAGATAAATGAAATTAGTTATGTTTTAATTGTATGTATATTGTTTCACCAAACACTTCGGAAGGACGCGCACCGCCATCTTTCTTGTTTTGAACAGCGTATTTATTTTAGACAATGAAAACTGGTTAGCTTGCTTTTTGATTTAAAATAATAAATAAAACAATACTGAAACAATATACATAAAATAAAAACATAACTAATATCATTTATAACTAATAACATTTATCTATAAATATCAACTATTTATTAAAAAAGAGGATATTACAATATATATATAATTGGAAGTAATACTATTTTATTTTTATTTTTCTTGTAATTAATAGGAAAGTGCAATAGTTCTTATCAATGAAGATAAATCCATTGGAGCAGAAATAGACTACACTCGGCTCGGAGACCCAACAAGTAAGTTGCAGAGAAAATTCTAATTTAAAACTCCAGGATCATTAGTAAGTTATTAACTTAAACTTGGTAGGTTAGAATGTCTTAATACTTCACATAATTGTGCACTTTCAGATCTATTGCAAGACATTGAAAACAATTTAAGATTTTCCCACCCTAAACTGCTTGTTTTCTGATTTTTTGGAAAAAAGGGATGGTATATATAAACTAGAAATTTATATATTATTGGAAAATAGAATGTTGAGTGAAATCAATTAGAATTGATATATGATGAAACAGATTGCATTTGACTGAGAATGAATTACAATTTGTCAAACAAAATCCACTCCTCTTGTTTATATTTGTCAATGATGACATTTGACATCAGATCTCAATGAACTAAAATCTTATTAGAATATCAAAACCAAAGTTTGTCAATGAAAAAACTTTGAATATACAACTTCACTTTATTCATAGGAGTGAAATACTCATAATTTTATCATAGTTTGTTTAATTGATTCCATATTTTCATTTTCAGTCTGTGGTTATTCAAGTAAGAGCCAGAGGACAGTGGCCCAGGCAGGGAGAGGTGTGACAAAGATTCGGGACTGGCCATGGATGGCAGTTTTGATATTAGTTGCAGACCCATCAATAATTGTGTGTGGCGCAGCTGTCATAACTCGAAGGCATCTTTTAACTGCAGCCCATTGTTTCAACGAGTAAGTATCATTTAAAAAATCTTGGGATTCTTTATTTTCATTTGATTAATTTGACAAATATATATATATAGTAATAATTTTATTAATTATTAAAAATAAAAATAAAAAGAATCTTTGCTCGTTTTATAACTTTCTTCAAATATAAGAGATAACTTGGGTTCAAGTTAAGAACTTTAATATAAAATAGATAATTGAATTTTATTATATAAAAAGACTCTTAATCTCAGGGCATATTGTTGCTAGACAATCAGAATACAGGCATTTACAATAATTTCAATTAATTTAATTAAAATCTATTTTATACATGGATCTAATTTTATTTATAGCAAAAACTAACCAAGCTAACGATCTTCCTTTTATGATCCTTGGTGTCTTCTTTTTTCTATTGTTCTGGCGTCCAAAAAGGCTTCCTCTTCTTGCTGGACAGAAATTGATGTGGACCTCCTCATCCTCAAGACATCCTTTCTCTTCTCTGTCCACACAATGACTGTTCCCTCCAAAACCAAAACCTGCCTTCAGGTTACATGTAAACATCGATTTTTGCAAATGATTTATTTTCTGAATATTATTCATTTGCACTATTTCTTGATTTCTACTTTTCCTTTAATTTGCTGTATTTTCAATTATGATGGGAAGAGTTAAAATAGTTTTTATGATATTTGAAATCTGCTCACCGTGGCCTTGATTCAACGTACCGCCATCTTGGTTTTGTTTTGGATCACGAAGTTATTATAAACAATGAAAATTGGGTAGCTTGCTTTTTGGATAAACAAAACAAATTAACAATCTTAAAATGATACATAAAATAAAACATATTAAAAACCCTTTATAAATGGTAACCCCATAAAGAGATAGTTTATTTCCTTTATACATGTTCCATCCCATGAAAGGCATTATACATATATTATATGTTTACAGTACAAAATATGTATTTGAGTATATGTAATTTGTTACATTGTTTATAACATTTAAAAAAAAAAAAACCAAAAACAAAACACATAATTAATTAATAATAAAAAAAACAAGAAGGAAAAAAAAAAAAGATAAAAAAAGAAATATACTAAACACAAACAAGAGATTTTAGATTGCCCTTCTATAATTAGTCAGCTGGTCAAACTCAATTTGTTTTATGAATTTTAGCAAGTCTGTCTTAAATTTAGTAAAAAGTATGTCTTCTGGTTCAGGTAAATTACCTTATTTCAGTATTACATCTTGTGTTAACTGAACCCTTTGTCGGTCATATAGTTTACATTCATAAAGTATATGTTTGAAGTTGAGCACTTGTCAATCTTCATCACACTTGTCAGTTGTCATAATGTTAAATCGTTTCAAGTAATACTTTGTGTTACCATGTTCTGTAAGGAATTGTGTCAATGTGTATTTTGTGCTGTATATTTGTTTGTGATTATGTAATGTTATTCGTGGAATGTATTTATGAAGGTTAGGTGATTTATTCGAAGAATTTCACATCGTGTTCCAGCTAGCAACCAGCTCATTGGTGATGAGATTTCTGATATGGGAGATGGGAGCCTTGCTGAAAGAGGGCTGCATGGTTCCGTTGCTGGCCACATCTTTGACCAAGAAGTCAGCTCTTTCCTTACCCTCTACGCTCAAGTGTTCTTTCATCCATTTTACCTCCACTGATTTTTTAAAATACTGTAGTTGATGTATTTTTAGTCTTATTTCCTCAGTCAATAGGTTGTGAATGTTTGTGTTATTGAGTGAGTACAGAACATTCATGTTATCTGTAAGTAAGACTATAAGCGAATGCACCTTAGAAGTATTTTCAAGGAGGTTTTCTAAAGCTTTTAAAATGGCTAATTTCTCGGCCGGGTTGTTGGAAGACCATGATGCTACCTTGTACTGTCGTTCTATGACATTACCAAGTCTATCTGAACCAGTCCATGCACAACCAACGTTGCCATCCACCTTGCTACCGTCCGTGTATATGTCAGTTATATTAGAGTCATATACATTCATCGGTGAAAGTACATTTATGTATGATGTAGTATGTAGTTAGATTGAATTGGTAGTTCTATTTCGTCATTTGATATGTGTTTGTAATCAGTATGTAATTTTTTGATTCCGTATAGCTCTGTTTTCTCATTTATAGTTAGATTTATCGGTAACATTCCAGAAAGGATGATGGCAGCCTCATATGAGAGTGTACTGTAGCCTTTAAATATTTTTATTGCTGTCAGTCTTTGAAGTCTCTTTAGTTTCTCAAAGTTTCTCTTGCGATTTACACCATGATACCAAACATGTACACCATACAATATTTTTGGAATTAATGTTGCTTTGTAAATGACTTTCAGTACCTCTGATCTGAGTCCCCACCTGACTCTTGCGGCAATGGAAAGTCTGTCAATGCGATCCAACAATCCAGCGTATAAAAGAGAAAAAACCTGTATTAATATAAACATTAACTAGAAATTGATAACATGAAGAACATTTATTGGTATAAATATAATCATAATTGAGGTAGTATTTCATACTTATATAATTACTATAATAGACCAAAGGAAGAAGTCTACTAGGTTTTAAGAGGAATAGAATTCCTGAGAGCAGTCCTTAATAGAATGTTGAAATAATGGTAAAGGATATAAACTTCGAGCTAAAATATATGGAATAGGAAGTGGACTGATAACTAAAATTGCAGAGGATTGTAGATATAGGAGGAGCAATGGTGTATGGATAATTAATATGAATACATAATATAAATTTAAACATTAATACAGTATGTACATAGTGTTAACAATATTCATATCAATTTATCAATAAATATGTTTTTCCTTTTTAGTATAGATAAAAACCAGCTATTGGTTCGGCTGGGGGAATACGATTTCAATAGGGCCACAGAATCTAACAAAACGGACTACAGAGTAGAAGATTTACGAATCCCTAACGATTATTATCCTGCGGCACATCATAATGACATAGCAATATTGAAGCTGGACAAAACGATCGAATACAGTGTTTATGTTCAGCCTATTTGCCTCCCTTTACCACAAGATGATTACACTGACACCACTGCTGTTGTTACAGGTAATACCTCACAGCTACTTATTCCAAAAAAATACTTGTTAACACCTTCAAACCTGTTTTTTTTAAATGTGACTTTACTTCCTCAACTTAAGTTGAAAAGATAATTTTTCAAAATACTTCATTTGTGAAAATACTCCCAGTTTCTGATAACCTTGTTATCTTATACTATTGATAAAATTTTGATATTCATTTAAAATTTCTTTCTTTAGTTTAAAAAAACAATCATTGCTTCCCAATATTTAACACAATATTACTAACAAAATTTATAACTAGGTTATTATAACTTAAATTATTTCATTTAAAATCATCTAAATGATACTTTATAAAATCATTGTATGCTCAGGATGGGGACAGATTGAATATCATGGCCAATTCTCAAAAGTTCTCTTGGAAGTATCATTGCCAATCTGGGAGCTTAAAAAATGTCGGCAACGATATGAATCAACTATATTTTGCACCAATATCTGTGCTGGATATGAAGAAGGTGAAAGAGATTCCTGTGCGGTAAATAATAACTTTTTTAGTATTCAATCCAAAAAATTTAAAAAGAAATATTGGAGCATTGATACATAAGCTGTTTATAATACAAACCCATTATATCCACTTTTATAAAAATAATTTTATTTGAAAAAAGAACTTAAAAACCTCCATTACCAATTGCTTAAAAGCAATTGATAAAAAACTCTTAAAACCCAACAATAAACTAAAAAAATTTAATCAGATGCCATTAGATCCATAAGAAGGTGATGTTAAGGGCTAGTAATTAACTATTTTTTTCTCCCTTGTAGACCATCTCCTTCTTATCAACTTAAAGTCAATCATCCACATCTATGTATCCATAACTAAACATCCATAATTCTCCTTCGGCCCGTAGAGCTTCAGCAATTTTCTGTTCATATAAGCATGTATTGAAATTGAAAATATACGGCCGTTTAAGACCAATCCAAGAACAAAGTCAAAGCTGCCATTTAAACTCTGGCAAACTTTTAATTTGTGAAAAAATCAATATTTTGTAGTTTTTTGTGCGGCTGATTTTGAAAAAATGAAATAAAGAATTTTGATCATAAATGACTCATGTGTCAGTGCCTATCATCTATTATAAACATTATACAATCTATTTATAACAAACTCTATTCTGGCTATACATCTGTAGTTTTTTTTTTTTCATTTAGCTTCCATATTTTAATTTCAAATAAAATCTCACTATCATCATTTAGTACAGCCTGGATGGCTTTTCAGAAAGTTTGAGAGAAGATAATAAGTTGTCTTTTTGTGAGAGAAAATAATAAGTTGTCTTTTTGTGAGAGAAGATAATAAGTTGTCTTTTTAAGATAATAAGTTGTCTTTTTGTGAGAGAAGATAATAAGTTGTCTTTTTGTGAGAGAAGATAATAAGTTGTCTTTTTGTGAGAGAAGATAATAAGTTGTCTTTTTGCTTGGCTGGTTGGCTGCTCGTCTTTGTGCAGTATTATTGTTGGCTCCTCATCTTTGTATAGTATTATTGTTGATTGCTCATCTTTGTGTAGTATTATTGTTGGGTGCTCATCTTTGTGTAGTATCATTGTTGGGTGTTCATCTTTGTGCAGTATTATTGTTGGGTGCTCATCTTTGTTTAGTATCATTGTTGGGTGTTCATCTTTGTGCAGTATTATTGTTGGGTGCTCATCTTTGTGTAGTATTATTGTTGAGTCCTTATCTTTGTGCAGTATTATTGTTGGGTGCTCATCTTTGTTTAGTATCATTGTTGGGTGTTCATCTTTGTGCAGTATTATTGTTGGGTGCTCATCTTTGTGTAGTATTATTGTTGAGTCCTTATCTTTGTGAAATTTTATTGTTGGGTGCTCATCTGTGTGCAGCATTATTGTTTTTTCTTTCAGTTTTTTTTAAGGTGTTTGCCAAGGTATTGTACAGTATTATATCACACAGTATAAGATAAGAAATTAGTCAGGGTAGGGGAAAGGGATATTGCACTCAGCAAAGATAAACATAACCAATAGGTACTAGAATCTTACATGACTGGAAAGGAACTTGGACTGCATCAGATAATAATAACTCAAGTGCTACCTCTGCGAGAAGAAGTGGTCAAATATGTTTTCAAGATAGAACGCTCAACAAGATTTCTAAAAATCTTTGGATCAGGATTATTGAAAATCCTTACAAATGGAAACAGGTTATCTGGGATATGATCAGGAGGATGCAATTGGTTTTTTCTCATGGTACAATCATGGTTCCAGGCAAAATTCATCCTTCCAAATTATTAGGTTTCACAATTCCTCACAGGACATGGGAGTTTGAGGACATAGCTTTGGCCTGGATAGAAACCGTAGTGGCCAAAAGGTAGGGTAAGATGAAAAATAAATAAAATCATTCAATAATAAACTTAACATAATAATATGAAGTAAAAAAAAATATAAAATCTTCAGATGTACAATAAGTTCTTGAATAAAGAAAGGAATAGAAGATGGGATTAAAAATTGTTTCAAATTTTTTTGGTTTATTCTTTTTGTCATATACCAAAATGTATAAATAATTAAAACAATTCATAAATTAACAGTTAAAAACATAATATGACATGCTTCATTAACTAAAATATTGAAATGTAAATGTATAAGTAAATATGTAACAAACA
Organism: Halyomorpha halys; assembly: GCF_000696795.3. Lineage (NCBI taxonomy): Eukaryota > Metazoa > Arthropoda > Insecta > Hemiptera > Pentatomidae > Halyomorpha > Halyomorpha halys. The sequence continues at coordinate 22,979 of NW_027107178.1, forward strand.
TAATGTAAGGTTTATAAGAAAGTAATAGGAATTTGAAACTATTCATACATGACTTGACTGCATCTAAAAACCAACTGACTTTCTTTCCTGAAATTGCTTCAATTCAGTTGAAATAAAACTAAGATGGGTACCAATGGAAATAACATTAACATTGTATTATTCATTATTTCATATATCTTTCCAGCACTCTGCCTCATTTCCAACTATTATTTCAAAAATTTCACAGACGGTGGCTTTTAATGTATCCAAATGTTCCGCTTAAAATACAGCTGCCTCATTTCCTGTGCCCTATCTTGTAATCACAGGTTGAGGAGGGGATTGTTTAGACCATTATTGATTTATACTTGGTTACCAGGAAGAGGCTTTAAAAAACACTGTTTTCCGATATTAATTAATTTATTGACATCTAAAAATAGAGACAGGACTTTTTCTGCAATCCAATTGCATCCATATGCAAGATAAGTTACAAAGATCATCCTGCTATAAAATAACTTAATATCTCTTCTTTCTTCTCAGTTGTGAAAACTATTTCATTTTTTGTATTCTATGGGTCAATCCACACTTACTTTTGGCATTTTGAAAATAATAAATATTACCACTGTTAAGGAAAGTAAGCAACTAATTAAAGCTGAGTGTAACGTTTAAAACGTATAGGAAAGAGACAGGGAATTCCGAGAAGTGAAAAAATGTATGCTTATTGTTATAAGTTAATTATTGAAAGTAATGTTTATCATATTCTTATATTACTAATTTGAAGAATATGAACCTTCGATTGTAATCTGGATGAGGATTAGAACCTGAACAATGGGGAGAATATTAACAAGACCATTGAGTTCATTAAAACCATCAGATTATTTATGTTGAACCCAGGGGTGGTGGACAAAAATAAAATGTTTTTACTGTTTGTTACTTTTTTATTTGTTACGGTTGAATAATATAAAACGTTCTTACTGTAGTGAGAAAAAACAACACAACACCAAGCTTGATAGCAACCAATCGACTACTCTGGCAGTTACAAAACCATTGCAAAAAGGTTTGAGCTCAACTATTGATATATTCACACTTTGCCACAGAGCAACTCGTATACAATAAAAAAGGAATTTTCACATCACGCTTTAATTCACCCTCTTAAATATTCATTTTTTTTATCAAATTTAGTTTTACACAACTTTGCTTACAAAAACAGGATTAGCAGAATTTTCATTTTACAAATATTAACAAAATAATTTTTAAATTACAATATTAGTTTTGTGCACAGAAAAAATAATAACAAACTTTTAAGTTACAAGTTTTTTTTATTTTAATGTTCACAATCACTTCATTGAGCCCTTGGTTTAAACATCTCCAACTGATCTTCACCTACATTTAATGTAGGGTGTTTTTCATCTTTGACACAAATTTCTGGGTCACCATTTAAAGCTTTTAATTTCTGTAACTTCATCAGGTTTCTCTTTCTGCTTCTTCTTGATGTCTTCATGTTTCTTAGCCTTTCCTTGCACAATATCTGTCTTTTCCTTTTCCCTAGAATCATCTGTGTATCTCAATGATCCTTTTCGATTTTCTTCTGTTTCAAATCTCAAATGGTTTCAGTCTCCTGCATCAGCTTCTTCATCAGTTCTTCCAGTTCATCTTCAACTTAAGTTAAATTTTCATTATCCTCTTCTACAGCCTTTTCATTTTTTACTTTTATTTCTTTTTTGGTTTCTGATGCACTAGTAGCATAAGCCTTCACATTTGAATTTATCTCCAAGTTCACAACATCCAATCCCTCAGAAGACCTTTTTCCACTATTACAGTATCATTTTTTTAAATTTTTACTTTGTTTTTAGAAAAAAACACAGATCCACCGTTCTGTGTTATTTTATCCACAAACAACAAATTTCTACCGAGATCTGGGATGTACATCATGTCTTTCAGTTCACACTTGTCACTTTTTACACAACCAAACATCTTGGCTGTCATGGATGCACAATGTTTAGCAAGATCTACCTCAGCACCAATAGGTTGTGCCAGCGACAATGCACTTATGTTCTTGTTCATAAGTCTTGTGGAACTTGAACTTAAGACCCATTCAGTTGATTATTTACTACAATTTTCAGTAAGTAAGTAAGGAAAGAAGCTGGTGATGTTTTCACTTTGTTTTCACAAAAGAAGCAGTCCTTCTCTCGGAGGTTTGTTTTTTTACATATATCACAGGGTTTTTTCTTGGTTGAGCAGTCTTTACTCAGATGTCCTTCTTTAGAGCAAGAAAAACACTTCCCCTTGTCTGGGGCAGTTATCCAATTTCTTCTTACTTTGGCTTTGAACGCTACTTGATTGTCTGATTCCTCAGTAGAAATTGAAGAGCATCTTTCCTAAGCCATCAATCTTGTAGTTGAATTGGAAAAAGTTTTCACATAGGAGTCTGTGCTTTGCCAAGCACTAATAAAATATTTATACTGCTCTGGAAGTGTTGTTATTACTTTTTAAATGATCTTATCACCTGGCATATCATTCCCCAATGATTTTAATCTGAATTCCAAATTTTCAATTGAGCTTATGTGGCATGCCATGTCTATGCCTGTCTTAAATTTAAAATCAAAGAACTCTTGCAAAAGTTCAATCTTTTGCTGAAAACCTTTTTTCTCCTATAGATGTCACATATTTTAGAATACATTTGACTTGCAGTAGTAAAAGTCAAAATATGAGTTAATACTCTCTGATTCACTGTTGTTATTATTAGGTTTTGGGCTTTAGCATAATTTAGTACATACACCCTATAGTCTTTACTTTGCTGGTTTCTGGGAAGCTCAAAATCTTTATAAATTACTTGAAACAACCCAATTGCTTTAAAGAAGAACTTTACTTCGAATTTCTAGGTTTGGAAGTTCTCAGGTCCTGTTAGCTGCTCAATTCCATGTATTTCATTAAAACTGTTGAGATCCATTTTGTATCACTGCTTTCACTTAAATGTTTACTTTACGGAGTATTTGAACACAGACAAACACTGCCGAACTGTTTTTACTGTCTCACTACAAATTTTTAATTTTGCGAACTCTGGGCCCTTAACCTAATGAACGCGGGGTGGTGGGCGCAATTAAAATGTTTTTACTGTTCTTACTGTTTTATTTGTTATGATTAAATAACAAAAAACGTTCTTACTGTGGTGAGAACCACCCACCGACTACTCTGGCTATTACAAAACGGTTTGAGCTCAACAATCGATATATTCACAGTTTGCCACAGAGCAACACGTATACAATAAAAAAGGAATTTTTACATCACACTTTAACAATTTACTCTGACATGCATTTGATTTGCATATTATACATTATCATCAGTCATAAACTATCATTATTATTATCCGGTTTTTCTCGCTATTGCGGGTTGAATATCTGAGGTGGGGTCCTAGAACTCCAACCACCTTCATATTTTATTTTTTTTTTTTATATATATTTAAAAATGTTTGCACTGTACGTGCAGTGTCCAAGAGAACTGACTGTTGAGCCTCTCATAGCACGTCCATAGGCACACCCAGACCATTCATGCCTGCCACTGTTGATTTTGGTATGAGATCATTCGTTGATATTATGAATGAAGTAGTGGTAACACCTTCCAATTTATATATTTCTTTCAATTCCTGGTATTAGCTGTTCTATGGGAATCATATTCTCATTTTCAAGGTGTTCAAATATCTTGGTCGCCAGGATAGAAGTGAGAATTTTATATAAACCATTTAAACACGTTATTGGCTGTAAGTCTTCCGGACTTAGGTTTAATTCATTCTTCTTTGGAAGCATATAAGTGATGCCATCAGAGAAACCTTCAGGGGACGTTTGTGTGTCATCAAGTATTTCCTGGTATCCTTTGGCTAGCAACTCATGCAAGCAATGAAATCTTTTAATCCAATAATTTTGGATTCCGTCAGGTTCAGGTGCCCTCCAATTTTTCATGTTCCTGACAGCTTCCGAAACATCTTCCACTGATACTGTCACTTCATTCATTTCAGAGGCATTCTGGAAACTTTGCATTTCTTCATCTATCCAGAAGCGCTTAAGGTGATTCCCCGGCTTTTACCACACACTTTTCCAGTAAGCTTCAATATCATCAGGGTATTTGTTCGTTATTTTTTCTTTTTGCAGAAGGTTTCTACAAAACTGGCATTCATTCTGCATGAACTGCTGATTTTGTTTCCTACAGAAGGCTGCCTCGCTATATCTCCGTAAACGGTTTGCATAAACAGCTAGCTTTTGTTTCTGGTTCTCTAGTTTAAGAGTCAGCCTATCAATTAATTCCCCTATAATTAATAGCCCGGTTCTACTTCACATCCATTTTAATCATATTCCTAGACCGTTTCCCCCTTCAATGGTTACAGGACAGGTAAACTGGAAAAATTTTCGGACTGATCTTGAAAACATACTCGACTTAAAAATTCCACTAAAAACAAAAGAACAGATGGACTCTGCTATCGAAATACTTTCTAGATCGATAGGAACTACTATCACTAACAATACTTCACCAATGAACATAAAAAGTTTTAGAGAAAACAACTTACCTCGTTACATACAAGCATTATTAACAGAAAAATGCCGAGCAAGAGCGAGGTGGCACAGAACAAGATATCCCTTGGACAAAACTCATTACAATAAATTGACTAACAGACTAAAAGCAGAAATTAGAAAACACAGAAT
>NW_027107178.1:29373-35838 GCF_000696795.3 Halyomorpha halys
TCCTTCCCAAGATTTTCAAGTGTATATGAAACATACTACATATTTACCTATTGTATTATTTTGTACAGTTGTAAATTACATTAAATAAGTAATTAAAAAAAAATATTAGAAGAATTATTAAGTGCCTTTTTTATTTAATGTATATATATTTTCTTTCTTTCTTTTTCAAAAGTTTTTACTTTGTTACGTAAAAGTACTCACAATACAATCTTACAAAATTCGACTCTACAGTTCTTTTATTTTAATTACCATTCACGGTTGGTTTAGTAAAGGTTCCTTTTTGAACCCTTATCCGCCGTAACAGTAAGCAAGATGAAAATAATGAAAAATCCAACTTGGATATGTAAATAATGAAAAATCAAAATCATTAAGAATGTAAGATAATGATAATGAAGTATATGAAAAATGGGGGTGGAGGGTTATCTACAGGGTACCACCCTATTCTACACCATGATGGGGGGACAAGTTTTCATTTCTTGGGACCAACAAAGAAATAAAATTTGATCCCCCAGGCCTGATTCGGAACTGGTGCCGCTGCAGTTCCCAAGCGCAACTCCCTGAGCTACAGGCAGCCCTCATAAGATGGACTAACTGACTGGTGTATAAGTTCCACAAGTGAAGGAATCACAGGTGCAGATTGGTGTCCTCACAAGGGATGGAGAGTGGAATGGAAAATAAAATAGTACATATGATTTTATTTAAATTACCTATTTCATATTTTTTGGAAAAGTCATTGATGTTCATATTTAAAAAAGGTAGAGGAGTATGTCCCCTTTATAAGTTGATGGAGAATTTTTGTATGTTTTATTTTAATAAATATTACATATATACATCATAAATATTTTTTTTCAGGGTGATTCAGGAGGACCTCTAATGCAACAGAGACAGGATGGTAGATGGACAGTAATCGGAGTAGTATCTTGGGGGAGGAGATGTGCTGCCAAACAATCCCCTGGTGTATATACAGCAGTAAACAAATACTTAGACTGGATAGCAGAGAACACACAAGATGTTGATGCACAAAGTGTATACTTGCAAGACAGTGTGATCGGCAATGCCCTCCAACCTCCCTTTTAAGGAGTAAATGTACTCAGAAGTAGGGTTAGCATCATGACAGAGTCCACTCAGTTTCTGCAAGGCTAGAATTTTAAAAGAGTTTATTCAACAGGCTCTCTACCCATTAGAATATCTATCTCATGACTCTTAACTGGAAACATATTTAATGGAGCACTTTGTAATACCCAAATATCAATATTAATATTGTAGCAATAATTTGAATTCATAATAAATATTAATCAGTTTTATATCATTTGAATAATATTTATTTATTGCAGGAAGAAGGTTGACCATCTGAAGTAGATTGTAATTAGATAGTCCGGGTGGTGGTCAATAAGGTTTAAAAATAGTAAAATAAAACTACTTATTGTTAACCAATGTTAAAATAGTCCATAAAGCCTTCATGAGACTAAACAGATTACCCGTCACACTTACTACAGCCTCATATCCTATAACTCCCTACCTTCTCGGTAGTGAACGGTCTACCTAAAATCCACAAACCTGGAAAACCCCTTCATTTCGAATATTATCACACCTCTTCAAATCTTAGTAAATTCCTTTTACCATCTCTTCAAATTCTCTGCTATGATAATATCTATGACATCCAAAATTCTTTTGAAATTAGAGATTTTTTATTATCTTTCCATATCCTAGACAACTTTAATTTAACTTCACTTCATGCAGAAAGCCTCTACACCAAAAACCCCATTAACAAGGCGCTTAATATTGTAGAGAAAAAATGGCACACTATAGAACCTCACACCACCCTTAATCTCAGATCTTACCTAGAATCTCTTGAACTTTGTTGTGAATCTGGTTACCTCACTTTTAACAACTAGTTCTTTCATCAGACTCCTTAGCTAGCTATGGGGGGGGGGGGGTAAAACCCCTTGTTCCCGACATTTCCAATATAGTCCTAAATTATCTACTTGACACTTTCATCCCGTTATTTCCTGGAGATATTCTTTTTATTAAAAAATATGTTGATGATCTTTTTCTCATTCTCAACTCTGACAAAATTTCTGAAATTTTATCATCTTTCAATTTATACCACCATTGCCTTCAGTTTACACTTGAACATGAAATTGACCACTCTCTCCCATTCCTGGACCTCCATGTTAATAGAAATTCCGATGGCTTCTTATCAAATGATTGGTGCACCAAACCCACCTACTTCGGCCATCTCTTTAATTTTTTGTCTCAACACCCCGATCATGAGAAAATTAATGTGGCCAAAAACCTGACCCACCAATCTCTTTCTTTACCTGACTCTCAGTACTAACAAACAATGTATTAAAAAAACTACTACTTAGCAACAACTTTCCACTTAACATCACACAGGAACTTTTAGACTGATATAACCCTACTACATCTTTACCTGTTTAACATAATACTTCTCATCCTAACACTGCATTACTGTCATGCAGATCTCTTCCTTATATCCTCAACCTTTCTGACAACTTAATCAAAATACAAAAATCATTACGATCTACCATCCCCAACTCACATCTCAAGTCTAAATTCCTATTATAAGCTTTCCCACCTTTTTAGCAACTAAAAAAGACCCTATAAGCCTTCCATACCACTCTAACATAGTTTACCACATCCTTTGGTCTATAACTATAACTCAGCTTATATCAGCAAAACTAAAAACTCCCTAAAGGCCGAATATCACAACATAAATCATCCATAAATTCCCATAACCAACTAGCTTCCAAACTCTCTGAGTATTCTTTGACTTTGATAAAGCCTCCATTCTCCCTACTGTCTCCAACCACCAAAAACACCTAATAATGGATATCAATGTTGAAGAAAAACCTATCAACCACATAACTGACAAAGATTATTATCTTTACAATATAGGGAGATGTTCCTCCCTCACTTATAGGCACATCTTAAACCTCATAAAATGCACTTATCACTGACTTTAAGACTATTTTACCCTACTCCCACCCCTAGTCTCACTCCATTTCTGAACTATTGTGGACACCCAAATGTTTTTTTATGTTTTCATTTTCATTATTGCTTTAAATTGTATCTATTTATTTTTATCTTCATCTTCTAACACTTTGAAATATTGTCTTTTTACTTTTTTTATACACTTATTCAATAACTTTTATAAAAATTGTTTAATGTATTTCTATAAACCCTTCTCTCTCTCTCTCTCTATACTCTATGTAGTATCTTATTTATGAACTTCCACATTTATCACATATATTTACATATTACAATATTAGAAGTTTATTATTATAATTATGGCACAACGTTCCTGCAAGAACCCGGGCCTCCTCCACAACAGCCAACCAATCTACACAGTCTCTTTCTTTCTCCTTCGATCTGCCAACCTTCAAGAGCTTCAAATCTTCCTCCATATCGTCCAGCCTCTTTTCTGTTTTCCATCTGGTTTGCCATAAGCCATCTTTTTGGGTATCCTTTCATCGGGCATCCTCTCAACGTGTCCTTACCATCTTAATTTTGCTCTTTTAATTAACGCCACAATGCTGGGTTCCCCATACAGATTTATCAGTTCCTCATTTCTTCTTCTTCTCCAAACTCCATTCTCCGAGACTCCATCTCATATCCTTCTCAATACCTTTCTCTCCCAGGAGTTGAGAATCTGTTCTGCTTTTCTTGTCAAGGGCCATGTTTCTCTCGCAAAGATCACTATTGGCCTTACGATGGTTTTGTAAATAACCACTCTTATCCTTTTAGAGAGAGCTCTAAAATTCGGTATTTTCTGCAGTGAGAAATAACATTTATTTCCTGCTGCTGTCCTGGCCTCTATTTCGCTCTCTACTTTGTTATCATCTGTAACCAAGGTTCCCAGGTACTTAAACTGTTTCACAGAACTGAAACTATGGTCTGAACGTTACTTTGCTATTCTCTTCCTTATGCTTTCTTGAGCTTTTTATGTACACCATCTTGCCTTCAATCACCTTGAGGCCCAATTCATATGCTGCTTCTTCGAATTTCTAGAATGCTCCTTTTAATGCTGCTCAGGTTCTTGCAACAATGACTAATTCATCTGCATATGCTAAATGTTGAGACAGTCTATTGTAAATGGTCCCTACTAGATTAGATTTTTACCTATCTATATATATAAATAACCTTAACCTTTTCTAAGAGTTAGCAGAAGTGGGGAAATTTTCTACCTTACTCTCCTTTCCTCACTTGTCATCTCCATTTTAATCTCACAGGTAATTTCCCCTATATTTATTAGTTATTTTTATTAATTTTCTTAATATTCCCCTTTTACACCTCACCTATGCCATATTCGTTTCACCTATCTGTTTTACCTTTTACACCAACCTCTTTACCATATTTATAACTATTTCTAACGAGCATTCTTCAACAATTTATTAGTCCAGATCTGTATTGATAACTTTATAATACCTGGTTGTATTTATTAGTAACTAGTTTCTAGCATACCTACATGTATACTTCCTTATTATTATCCTATTATTATTATTTCTTTTTTATATACTTTTTAAACATAACAATTGTTTTGAAATGTTTTTTGTTTTTATGTTCTGTCAATTCTATGTTTGTATCTTGTTTTTTCATTTAGCCCTAACGAAGCACTGCAAAGTGGGGTGAAACATTGGTTAACAATACTTTTATTTTACTAAATAAATACTTGTTTCTGATATAATACTGAAAGCTGTTTATTAAAAAAGAAAAAGTAAACATTAATTTTTAAGATAATAAGCAGATGAAAGAATAAATAATGGTTTCAACCATAATATGGTTCAGATATATATCTGAACAAATATTTTTGTAGAAAAATTTAGTATAATTTTTTTTTTACTTTTACTAACGAAACAAAACAACATGAAGAAAAAATTCATAATGTGTAAATGCAATCGGTACGAGCTAAATATGGCTGTCAATGAAATAATAACATAACACCAAAAAAGATTATTTTATTTTTTTCAGTGACAAAAATCATTATCTATCAGTTTTAGTATAATTACTTCTTCAGAATTTTAGCTGAAAGTCAGAAGACACTATAAAGTATGACTGAGTTAAAGGAAACTTGTTCTTTGACTTTCAGAGGACACTGCAAAGTATGACTAGTTAAAGGAAACTTGTTCTATGACTCCGGATTTTGTAAATAACACTTGTTTTTATAAATATTTTTATTACAGTTAAAATTAGAACAGAACAATAGAACCTCACACAGCACATAACCCAACGTGGAACCTTCCTTTCTCCTACTCATAATATTATGAGTGGGAAAACCAGAAAAAGATACAATATAAACCCCATTTCAATCAATAAACAAAATCAATTTAAATTTTAGCCTGACTAATTCATATTGAAAATCTTCATTTTCTTTCATACATTTCATTATGTTGATTTAAATTGTTTTTCATTATTTTAGACACTGCTTACATATCTTCTTACCTATATAATATTATATTTTATCTTCTATTATACATCTACTACTATCTAATCATATTGTTATTAATCTCAACTACCATCTATTTAATTCCTAGTTATGTATTTTTCCAAATTTTTTTGTTTATTATTTTATTTTATTTTTATGTTTCTCTGAGAGATGGTTGTTATCTCTTTTTGTTTTCAGCCCTGATGAAGACCCGAAATTTAGGTCGAAACGTCGGCACAAATTGTCTTTGTTTATCTATGTATCTTTATTGACCTCACTCCCAGGCCATCTTCTATTAATCTACGGTCAGCTATTAACACCTTATATTGTTAACACTTTTGGCTTAATCACATATAATCAGTTATGTTATAATATTATAATCACATATAAGCAGTTGTGTTATAAATCATTCAAGAATAAGAGTTTTTATTTTTTCATTTTTACCATGATTTATTTAATATTTACCCATCGTAAATTCAATCTACTCCATTCATAGCAGCGATAGCATTAAATCACAATTAATTCGGGTAATATCTCCCAACATTGTATCCTAGGAAATGATGAATGGAATATGGTCCGGGTGTGGTAACAAAAAACTCAAATAGTATAATTATCTACTATTTGAGTTTTTTTTTTACCGCACCCGGACCATATTCCATTCATCTATACACACGGTCAATCAATAATCTTCCAGTATCCTAGGAAAGATTTGCATTGAACACGTAGTGTCATAACAAAATACAAGCAATACACGTTTGTTTTCTCAATATAATCGATATTGCAATATTAGACATTAGCATATAAAGAACGGCTGTCGCGTCTACTAGAAAATATACCGGATTATTTTTTAATATACACCGATGGCTCCAAATCCGAAACCTCGACCGCTTCCTCTTTCGTCACCCAAGATTCAACCCACAAGTTTAAATTACATAAGTTATGCTCAGTATACACCGCCGAACTCCACGCGATAGCATCAGCCCTCCATTTTTGCTTTTCAATAACTCAGAAGACTATAG
>NW_027107178.1:36591-39812 GCF_000696795.3 Halyomorpha halys
TATTTTTTTTTTATTTTTTTTTTTTTACTTTTATCATCCCATAGGCGTTGATGACCAGAGGGTTTTACGCCTTTAAGCAAAAAATCAACAACAACAACAACGACATTAGCATATCAACTAAATACAAATTTACAAAAATAACACATATTCAACTATCTAAAACAATAAAGGTAACCATCTTTAACTCCTAAAATGTATAAATATGAATCTTAATGAAAATCAAGTGACAGGATTATTAGTAATAAAAAAAAAATCTAAGTGAAGGCAAAGTTTGATTAACTACCATCTACCTGGGCGTTGATGACTTCAGGGTTTTACGCCCTAAAGCCCCAGCCAACAACTACCATCTACGGGATTCTCAAAACTAACGCAAGATTTGAACTAAATAAAAAACGTAGTTATTTCCTTTAAATTGTTATTTTTTTATTGAAACTTAAAGTACACAGGATAAGGTTATCTATAAAATAACATATAGAGAAAATGGTCTCCACGGGTTTGTTGGCAAATATGGACTTTGATGACGACATTTAACATGACTATTTTGCATAAATGTGCTGAATTTCGATGATAATAACGTTTTCAACAATTTTCTCCATTAATGCGCGCTTGCTTGTGGACTTGTTGATATAGACCTTAGACTTCATGGGATTTATTTTTGTTAATTAATTAAATAAAGATTGTCTCAATACTATATATTTTTTATTTAAAACGGCCGGTAGTATTGGTAAGTTAACTTTTGGACCCCCACTGCCGCCACACTTATATTATATTCTTATATCATATTTTACACAACAGACTTAGGTTTCATAAAGTTTGTGCAAGATGGGTCCCCAAACAACTCACACAGTTGCATAAACAAACACGCTTGGACACCTACCGAAAACATTTGGATCGCTATTGTAACGAACGGGACAACTTCTTAGACAGGATTATTATTGGTGACGAAACATGGATCCATCATTGAAATGCCGGAGAGTAAACGGCAGGGTATGGAATGGAAACATCCCAATTCGCAGTGCAAGAAAAAGTTCAAAACCCAACCAACCGCAGGAAAACTTATGCTTATGGTTCTTTGGGACTTACAAGGTTCAGTACTGGAACACTATGAGGAAAGGGGCTCTACAATAAACAGTGAATGTTACAGTGAGATGCTTACTGCCAAGCTAAAGCCTGCAATTCGAAGTATACGCCAAGGACTGCTGTTATAAGGTGTGTTGTTGCACGACAATACCTGTCCGCATACTCCTGCCCACGGTAGCAGCATGGTAACGCGCCTGTCTACCAACCCGAAGGTTACGAGATCGAGTCCCCGACACTGCCCGGGATTTTTCAACCATATAAATATGTAATACTCACAACATCCTCCCGGGCATTTGTGAGGCCCGTAAGCCAATGGGTGGCACTCACAAAAATAGGCGTGGGAGTGACGAACCTACCCTATGAAAATATCAACATGAGACCCGTGATGTATTTCCTACGTACATCACGCAAAGCTTTGGACCTCTATGGTCTGTCGCGCCAATAATAATAATAATACTGCTGTCCACACTTCTGAAACGCTCCAGAAACTCAATTTTGAAGTATATACCTCGGAACAATGAAAAGAGCGATGCATTTCTGGCTCACGGCTCAACCAAAAACCTTCTTTTAAGAGGGCAACGATGGACCAAGTGTGTTAAAAAAGAAAGGGACTATGTAGAAAAATGATGTACTTGTAAGTTTCCTATTTGATTACAAAAAAACTAAATGAAAACAAAAAATTTACAGTATAAACAGATTCCTATCAACAATGTGGTCAGATAAAAAAGTACCTCCAACCTTCATTCTAACGACGTGATAAAGATAAATTACGACTAGAAAAACATCCATGTTTTAAAATATCGTTACTTGCAATACATTACCCAAAATACATCGATGTTTTAAAATATCGTTGCTTACAATACATTACCCAAAATTCATAGATGTTTTAAAATATCGTTGCTTACAATACATTAACCAAAATACATCGATGTTTTTGAACAACTATTTCAGGAACATAAGGTCTTTTCCAACGATCGCACATTCTACGGGCTGTCAGAAGTGGTTTTTGAAACAAAGAATCCGACATCGACTACAAAAAACATCGATGTTTTAAAATATCGTTCCTTACAATACATTACCCAAAATACATCGATGTTGTGTTTTTTGTTATTCCTAATATATTACTAATTTCCAAACTGTAATGGGAGTCCTTATAATTTTAAATGAAGGCGATGACAAAAATACTTCCGTTAGGTACTTCAATTTTAACTATTAGTATAAAAAAAACAATATATTGTAAAATGTGATTATGTTTGAGGTGTTCTGCACTATCGGTGTCCCATTCTTTGATTGAAAAACCTCTTCTGACTGGCCGAAGAATTCGTGATCGTTGGAACAGACCTTTATGTTACTCAAATGGATGTTCATAAACATCGATGTATTTTGGGTAATGTATTTTAAGCAACGATATTTTTAAAACATCGATGTTTTTGTTGTCAATGACTGAGTCTTTGTTTCAAAAACCACTTCTGTCATGCCGTAGAATGCGTGATTTTTGGAACAGCCCTTATGTTTCTGAAATAGTTGTTCTAAAACATCGATGTATTTTGGGTAATGTATTGAAAGCAACGATTTTTTAAAACATCGATTTTTTTAAGTCGATGTCAGATTCTTTGCTTCAAAAACCACTTCTTACAGGCCGTAGAATGCGGGATCGTTGGAACAGACTTTATGTTACTCAAATGGATGTCCAAAAACATCGATGTATTCTGGGTAATGTATTGTAAGCAATGATATTTTAAAACATCGATGTTTTTTGTAGTCGATGTCCTATTATTTTATTGAAAAAGCACTTCTGACTGGCTTTAAAGGGGCCTCTACATGTTGGCCGAGCCATGGCGAACTCAGACATACGCGAGCATGTGGATAGGTGGCTCGGCTTGGTTGGCCTAGGCTCGTTGCCCAGCCGTCGAGGGTCAGTTTTTGGACACAGATCAAAGGGGTTCGTGAGGGCGCTCGTGTAGCATCTACACCATTGTTCTCTGTCTAGTTACAACTGAGAGCTGTTAGGAGGTTAAAGGTGTTTGTTGGTACTTTTTATAATAAGTTTTATATTTAATCTTATTTATTTATTTTTAATTTCCTTTCATTTTCTTTTTTTGTAATAAAAATAATACAATCCAAGTGCAATGGCTGAAACC
>NW_027107178.1:39862-66497 GCF_000696795.3 Halyomorpha halys
TTTCCTTTCATTTTCTTTTTTTGTAATAAAAATAATACAATCCAAGTGCAATGGCTGAAACCACTATTACGTCCGCCATGTTTGCCTCTCTGAATAACACTGACATGTGGATGGCCCGCACTTTGTTTGCCGAGCATTTGAACGAGCCTCCGATCCGTGGCGAGCGGCCAACATGTGGATCCACCTTAACATGTGTAGTCGTTGGAACAGACCTTACGTTACTCAAATGGAAGTTCAAAAACATCGATATATTTTGGGTAATGTAGTGTAAATAACGATATTTTAAAACATCGATGTTTCTTGTAGTCGATGTCGGATTCTTTGTTTCAAATACCACTTCTTACAGGCCGTAGAATATGCCTTCGTTGGGTAATACCTTATGTTTTTGAAATGGTTAAAACAACATCGATGTTTTAGTATTTTCTTGTCGATGTCGCATATCTACTGAGAACGGATGAGCACTGACTTCTGAGGGACCTTATTAAATCTATGGGGTTAATTTTTTTTCAAAATCACTGTAACGTTTAGTAATAAATTTCATTGCTCTTTATGAAATGAAGGACATGATCACATCATATAGAACAATAACTTAAAGTCCTATTTCACAACCCGTGCTCAATCCAGTACATCTGTCACATTTCACCATAGAGGTTAACTCCTACAGAACAATTATATTGCTCAATATTTAAGGAATATACGGTAGAACCATGATATAAGTATTATACAAACTTATGTATTTCAGAGAATTTAGCCTAATGTTTTAACATTAAACTACATTTACTCAAAATGATAAAATTGTAACTTGTTCCCATTAGCTTCCCTACTATTCGTACAACCTAGGTTTCACGGTGATAGTAACAGAAATCATTATAATCGTATAATATAACACATTAGCTGTCGTGGCAGTAAAGCCATACTATCAGGATTTGTTGGATAGTTCGTGGAACTATGGAATTATATCTGACTGTCACCGAGGTAGAAAGGTTATCGCGCTTAAAGCACTGCCAACTATCAATCTAATTCTTTCAGTACGACAGCAAATGTAGGTTGGACGGTGACAGTGATAGCGATAGGTTTTACTATCACTATTACCGTCACCGTGGAACCCCAGTTTATAGGCTTTTTGTATCAAAAGGTAACTAATATTTTGGTTGGTAGTCTTGGAAAGGAGGGGAATGTAAAAATTAAATAAAGTGTTAAGTAGCCAAAGGTACTTTATATAGCATAGTAGTCAGGTACTTTACACAACTCATATTTTTTAATAATAAAGTTGATGCTTCACTACGTTGTTAATTACAAATAAAACATCAAATTTACTACCAGAAATTGTTAACCTGTTGAAAAGTGTAATAGTTGTTTTCAAAATAACATTTACAAGAAATATTTAACAGTATTAAATTTTTAATCTTTATATATAATTCAATTGAGCTAAAAATTCCCTGATAATTTATTTATACATATAAATGTATAAAATATAATTATATATATCAATTTTTAATTGATAATTATCAGTATTGGAATATTTAAAATGACGACAAAGATCAGTTCGACATTGGTTTCAGATAACACTAACTAAACTGTCTAACCTTTACAATAATAATGTTATCGAGCCTGTCATTGTTTTGTGTGATTATTTAAAAACGTGTACTTTATTATGAAATTTAAACAAAAAATTCAAATGTAATCATTTTCAAGATGCCTCCGAAACAGAGGAAAATTGCTATAATGGGCTACAGATCAGTTGGTAAGTTTTTATTGAAAATCTTGTGTAAGAACCCCCTTACGCAACTGTTGGGACCTGCTCCTAAATAATTAATACTACCTTCTAGGGAAGTCATCCTTGAGCATACAGTTCGTTGATGGACAATTCGTTGATTCCTATGATCCTACGATAGAAAACGGTGGGATGTCAGATATCTTCACTTCTTGTATAGTGCATGTGCGTTTCATTTTTTTCAATTTGTGTCTTGATTGTTTAGTGTTTACAAAAACAACTCGTATACGCAGCCAGGATTATGACTTGAAACTTGTTGACACTGCTGGTCAAGATGAGTATTCAATATTCCCTGCGCAATATTCAATGGACATACATGGCTATGTTCTTGTTTATTCTATTACATCACTTAAGTCATTCGAAGTTGTGCAGGTCATTTATGAAAAGTTGCTCGACATGATGGGAAAAATACAGTAAGTATTTATCTACAGAATTTTACTTGATGTTGATTTTGTTGATATTAAAATTTTAGATGCTTATGATTTGTGTTCATTGGAATATGTTATCTGGCTAATTTAATTATAATTATGTTTTTCTAATTTCTTAAGTATAATGTTAGTTTCCATTTAACATTACTTTTAAAACCGTCATCAAAATATAACCAAACCATATTGATGTTATGTAGAGTAATCATTTATCTTGTTTAACATAGTTTATTTTGTAATAAATTATTAGAGTATAAAAGACTGTGCTCTTATTGTTAATAAAAAAATCTAAGTTTTCTTTTACCATATAGGTTGAAACATCTGGAATAATGTATTATTTAATTAATGCAAAAACAACCAAGGTAAATTTTTTAATTAGATTAGTTTGACAATGGTTTAAATAAAACTTTATGTTTATTTATATGAGTGAGCATAGCTCAGTAATGCAATTTATTGACATTGGTCTTCACAACACAATTTTTATACGTTCATACTTTTTATATAACTTTTGCCCTAAGTGAAAAATTCCAACTTATGTTTCTTGCATCATGCCATAGATATTAGTAACAATCTCTCTCGTTTTTTTAAAACTTATAACTGTTAATCAATGACTAACATCTATCATATGATTATCATTTTGATGAGGTAAAAATAAAGCAGCTTGTTATTATAATGAGTAGACAACAAAGGTTCAAGGCTTGACCCTGTTTCATAATAAAGTACAAATTAATGCTATTAGTCTTGTCGATTTAACTTAGTACAATTACACTGACTTGTACTTTAGTACTTTTTAACTCCTGTAACATCATCAATAGTCCTCCCTATTATGAAAAAAAAAAGTATTAGTGTAATTAACACGCTGTTTCTATACTTGTATTTTGAACTAATACTATTAGCTTTCATTATAAAACAGGGCCCTGAAGATATTGAGGAAAATACTTAACTTCATACCAGCCTTATTCAGTGAATAAAACTGCGAATAGAGTGTAACCGGATGGTATAAAGATAATGTTAAACCTGTGATCTTTGTAATTCAACTTCTCTTAATTCAGCTTTCTAGTGTTATGTGCTCAAGATTGTTGTATTCAAATTTATGTACTTAAAGTACTTTGTAGTAAGTTTGGCTTTTTATTACATACAATACTATCCATTTTAATTTCATAATACAACCAATTTCTGATTCAATTATACTCTAATTTAAAGTTACTGATTATATCATTTTCTGATTAAGATGTAATAAACCAATTTAGATAATCTTGATTATATCATTACTCGAAAAAAAATTGATTATTAATTAATTTTATCAGATAATTTTAATGTTAAAATAATTATGTCTGTTATCTTACTATAACTATCTGTTATCTATGTTTAAAATTCTTCCAGTTGATTGAACATTATTTAGTAAATTTTTGTTCCCAAATTGATTATTTACTGAACTATCACTCACTTTATCTAATAGATAAGTAGATAAGTTTGTTTAGCTATTTATTATAGTCCATTATTTTTTAAAACTAACTCATATAGATAATGAACTTGTGTTCATATTATTTATGCTATAAGTTAGCCGATGTTAACAATTATTACATTTATAAAGTAATAAACATCTCAGTATATTGCTTTTGATAATTTCACATTAAATATAGCTACAGATCTTCAAAATTAAATTAACTTAATGAGGTGTAGATAGTTGACCGTAGATTAATGATTGGAGAAGTTTGTCGGGGGGTGCGGTCAGCAAAGAACAACATAAATAAACTAAACCATATTTATTTATTTTATGCCGACGTTTCGACCTGAGTTTCAGGTCTTCATCAGGGGTTGTGGCGTAGAAGGTAGGCTAGTAACTGATGAGCGATCAATCAGTTACTAGCCTACCTTCTACGCCACAACCCCTGATGAAGACCTGAAACTCAGGTCGAAACGTCGGCATAAAATAAATAAATATGGTTTAGTTTATTTATGTTGTTCTTTGCTGACCGCACCCCCCGACAAACTTCTCCAATAAATTAACTTAATAATAATTGTAAAAATAGATTGTAGGAAGATAGTCTGGGTGGCAGTCAATAAAGGTATCTATATATATATTAGAAGAGAACTATTTATTGTTAACCAATGTTTCTCCCCACATTGCAGGGCTGTCGGATTTTTCTACTATTTTGATACCTTTATTGACCGCCAACCCGACTATCTTCCTGCAATCTGCTTCACACGGTCAACTATCTTCTTCCAATGGTATAAATGATTAAAATATTAACTGTCATTTAAAGAGGAAGAGGGTGTTTATTTGTCAGTGATAACTGAAAATCAAACTGCCCTACTGCTTACAACCGAATTTTTTTAGCAATTACTTGTTTTTATTTAATTTTTTTTAACTTATTTTCTCATCAAGTAATTTACCCTCAAGTTAATTTTTTTTTATCTACTGATTTGAAAAATAAAAATAAACGTTTTCATAAAGGTATTTTATCCATTACTAATGGCTTATATATATTTATTTTTTTAATACTTAATATGTTTGTTATTTTTGTTATTAGGGTGCCTATTGTATTGGTTGGAAACAAAACTGATCTTCATATGGAACGGATGATAAGTTCTGAAGAAGGTAAACGATTAGCCATTTCCTGGAAAGCAGCCTTTATTGAAACATCAGCTAAACAAAATGAGGTGCAAATTTATATTTATATTGTTTTTTCTATTTTATATGATTCAATTATTTGTTAATAAAGTAAAATTTGAACTCTCTCCCTTCCTTTCCTGGAGAACATCATAAAAAAAAGTGGTTGGATATTTTTAGAGTATTTTGAAGCCGTAAGTCTCTCTAGTACTAGTAAATAATTAACCCATCAATGTTTCAGTAATTCATGCATTTTCACATGTAAATATAAAATTTTGTACAATCACAATACTTCCCCATACATATTTCATATTAGTTAGTGAAAATAATAAAAATTAATGCATTATTCTAGAGACATCTAAAAAGAATACTTGAAGTCACAAAAAATTATATAGCTATCCTTCAAAATTATATTTGTGTACTACAAAATTATTGTTGAGACCAGAAGCGCCTAGAATAATGTGTTGATTTTTTAAAGTATTAAAATCATATTGTTGGGTTTTTTGTTTTATTTGAGAAATATGGATTAAGGTATGTGAGTCATCTTTTTTCTGTTTGTGTTTATATCATGTAATCTTTATCATCCGATTGACACTTCAATATTTTGTTTAAAGTAAAATGATTATTTATTTACTACTGAGAGGGTTAAGGCTTTGCCAAGGAATCTAATAATATTTTAACTAATATAAGGAGTTTTATATCAAAAATTAGTATATCTACTTTTTGAAAGTGATTATTAAAAAATTATAGGAGCAACTCATGTTCTTAAATTAAATTTTTATTGAAAATATTTATTTAAAATAAGCAACCATTTGAAAACAGATAATAAAACAAATTAATGAATGGAATATGGTCCGTGTGCGGTAAAAAAAAAACTCAAATAGTAAATGATTATACTATTTTTATTAAGCCAACGTTTTGCCCCACGTTGCAGGGCTTCGTCAGGACTAAAAAAGATACAAACGCTTGACATAGTTACAAAAAAAAAAAAAGAAAAAACATAAGTGGAAAATAACAGGGGTATACAATGAAAAGTAAAAAGAAATTAAATTAATTGAATGAGTTTTTTTGTGTAGAATTTCATTTTCTAAAAAAAAAAAAAACTTCTTTTCAGAAGTGGATTAGATATTTATATATTATGTTTTGATAAAAAACTCCTCAGATGGTTTTATAATTTTATTTTAATCTATTATTTATTCTTCCTTTCAAACAAAATTAAACTTTATTTTATTAATTTTTGTTTCGATATTCTGAGGGGCCTTGGGCCTAGACAAAAATTTTCCTTTCTTCTTTAACAATTATACTTTTGTTTAAATAGTCAGTAGCCGATGTGTTTCATACAATGCTACTGGAGATTGAAAAGGCGAACGGAAATGTGTCTGAGAAAGCTAACTGTTCCATCTCATGAATGATGACTACTTGCGTTAGCTCTGCTTAAAGATCAAGACCTAGTTGTAAGTAATTGAGGCTATGATATTCTTCATATCGGAGATTTACTTTTGTTCAGGGTACTAAGTAAGCTTGATCGATCATATCAAATTGATTTATTTTATTTTTTAATATTTAATTTTGATATTGTGTTAAGATTTGTTCTGAGCCTCGCTGAGTATGCTATAAATGCATACATACAATAATGCTAGTCCAATTACAAACAGACAGTTCGAATATGTAATGCTTCAACAAAGTTATAAGTTTTTTGTAATGTGTGTTTTAAATAATTGCTTGTTATCGTGATTGTAGTTAGGTATGAACAAAATGTTACTGCTGCCTGTACATCTCCATAAGAGCGACAGTCCAATTGAAGTGTGTAAGTTTCATCAGTTTTTACTTAATGTTTTATTAGTATAAATAAAACAAAGAAAAAAAAATTAATAAAATCTTAGCTAGTCAAAATGTCAAAGGACTTAATGAAAGATTTCATTATATTATAAAGATTTTGATTTTTGTAATTTAAGTGAACAATCCTTTTTTATATAAAAAAAATATGTTAACCAATTACAAAATCTTATTCATTAATGAATATTATTATATTATCGATTATTTTTTTATTATAATTTAAATATAATATCTTATATTTATTCATGTATAGTGGTTGAGATAGATATATTTTATTATTATATATTTTTGAACTATTGTTTGAATGACTTGTTTGTTGTTTTATTTATTTATGGATATTTAAGTAATACTTGCATGTTATTTTCTTTAATATTGTTTGATTGTTTAATACCATTATTTTAATTCCAGTTAAAGGATTTTATATGTGTGAGTGTGTTCATGTACACCCACACATGTAATTATGATATATTTATTTGTATATTTTTTGTGAGGAAGTGATAATGTGCAACTTCAATCCAATACTGCATTTGAAGGTTTTGCTATCTATCACTTTGAGATGATGTATGTATAATTTTTGTTAATATTGTTAAAATTGTAAAAAAAAAAATAAAAAATAAAAAAATAATATATAGTTCTACATTTGAACTTTTGCATTTAAAAAAGAAATTATCCAATAAAAATTCAGAATTGATAAGTAAATATTTTATTTAATGATTTTTCATACCTCCTTCTCCTTGAGACTTATCTCTAAAATTAAAACAAGTATATCTATGTTAACTAGAAGTTTTCAAATATTTTCATTTTCAAAATATCATGGGAGGAGGGGACAGACCATTCCATCCATTGTAGAAAAAAAAATAATGTAATGAAATAAATACAGTGAAGTCTTGAAACTTAAATTTCAAAGGAATGATGGATCTCTTTGGTTTGATTAAGTGAGAACGTGACCTTACAGTTGGTTGAGATGAATCTAGCAACTGTGCTTGGATATTGACCACAGCCTTAACCTCATACAGCTGTTGATTCAAAAAGAACTAAATCTAAAATTCTAGATGTTTTGTAATGGTGCAGATTATGTCTATAGTATGCTAATGCTTTCAAATATGATGAAAATTGGAGTAATGAAGGTTTGACTGATAGAACATTTCTACTTTATCATTTTGATTTGGTTATATTGGTAAATTGCTTGTTATAGATAGTATATTAGAAGTATATATTATATTATATTATTGTATATATTAGAAGAAATTCTAAACTAACTTTTGTGTATTTTTCTTTTCGTGTCGCTACTAGATAAATAGTTGTAGGTACTTAGTATAAATAGTAAGTAGTAATAGTTTACGCATGTAAACATTTTATTTTCTTTAAATTACTTTCGTTTGTATTTATTTTTTTTATATATCAAAGATTGAAAGTTATTTTATTTTTTATTCATTTTATATCGAAGAGGAATCGATCTGTTAATTGTATATTGTTAATATATAGTAAATAGGTTGTTTAATAGTAAAGTGCGCTGTTTATTTGCAACAGAACCATTAAGCATGGTTTATGGTGTAGGATATTGGACTGCATCTGTTATGTTTATATATGTCGACTCTCAGGCACGCTACAGCCATGAGCTCCTGCTATTCATACAGCATTAAGATTTCTACCTTCTACGGTATTTATACCTTCATTCTACCATTTATATATCCTATAAACATTTGTATTCATCCTATGGCCTTCAGCACAGGTCAGAGACTATTCCTTCTCTGAGGAGATGTTCTTTATTCACTATCATGACATATTTTGTTTTATTATAAAAGAATTTTTATTTTCATTCATTTTGTGTTGTTTTGTTTTTTAAACATTAATTTAGTTTAATTCTTTATTAGTTCTCTTTTATAATATTTTATTTGTTTCATTTTAACTAGCATAGACTTTAATTTTATACATCTTTTTATAGAAGCATTCCTTACATCAGATATGATTTTTTTCTTTTTCTTTTTCACTCAGTGAATATGGGATGAAGGCAGAAATACCGTAGAAGGTAGAAATCTTGACGCTGCAATTCACTCGCTATTCAGCAGGAGCTAGTGGCTATAGCGTTCCTGAGATTCGACATATATAAACATAACAGATGCAGTCCAATATCCTACACTGTAAACCGTGTTTAATGCTTCTGTTTCAAATAAACAGTGCACTTTACTATTATACAACCTATTTACTATACATTAACAATATGCAGTTAATAGATCGATTCCTCTTTGATATAAAATTAATAAACAATAAAATAATTTTCAATTTTGATATATAAAGAAAATAAATACAAAGGAAAGTAATTTAAATAAAATAAAATGTTTTACGTGCGTAAACAGTAATAATGTAACCAGATCAAATTGTCGATGTGAAGTTTTCTACATAACCATGATTGGAGGGCACAGAGTCCTCTATGTCCAGTGACATGTTCCCTCTATGTCCACTGACATGTTCCTCTGTGTCCACAGACATGTTCCTCTGTGTCCACTGACATGTTCCTGTGTGTCCACTGACATGTTCCTCAATGTCCAATGACATGTTCCTCTGTGTCCACTGACATGTTCCTCTGTGTCCAATGACATGTTCTCTCCATGTCCAGAGCCCCCTATGTCCAATTACATGTTCTCTCTATGTCCAGAGCCCTCTATGTCCAATGACATGTTCCTCTGTGTCCACTGACATGTTCCTTTATGTCCAATGACATGTTCCTGTTAGTCCAGAGCCCCCTATGTCCAATTACATGTTCTCTCTATGTCCAGAGCCCCCTATGTCCAATGACACGTTCCTCTATATTCAGAGCTCCCTATTTGCCCTATGACACGTTCCCCCTATCCCAAAACCCATCTTTGGCCATTGGTCTGTCTGTGCCATGATTATCTCCTCTATAGGTGGACAGATTTGGTTGCTTTAAATAAAGCATCATCATCATTAAATAATTTGTGTCCAAATTAGGTACCAATGGCTTCCTAATTATGGCTGTGCACTAGATGAAAAACATGTTTTTCTATTTAATAGTGCCAAAATATTTGTTTATGATTTTTATTAAACTTACTTAAAGTCTTCAACTTAAAATCATTTAAAGTTTCATACATAATAAATCTGAAAAAAAGAGAAAGAAGCTATGACAAAAATTATTTTTTTTAGCCTAGTTGAAAAACTATACATTTAATTGAAAAATACTGTGTATTTGTCCTACAATTTTTTTTTTTTATCGCATATGTGACTACGATTTTTGTGTGATATTTACCTGACACTAGGTAGGTGACACAGGTGCCTTTATAAAATAAATTGTTGACGTTTGGCATCCTTTGATGTGTGGCTCACACAATTATTGGTGAAATTTCAAATATAAGGCAAGTGTCTGTTCTCAAATCATTTTCTGGAAAAATATCTTTCCTTATATGTGGGCAGATATGATATATGAAGGATTGCTGTTTAAAAAAACACTAGACAGAAAAATCTCACTTCTGGAAAATAAAAAATTTTCAATAGACATCTATAATTCTACTTTAAGGCAGCTAAGACTGAGGACTACTAATCAGAATATACAAATAAATATACCATCATGCAAAATTAAAGGCAACTGAATTGCTATGGAAAAATATTAGAATAACTTGATTTAAATAAAACCAAACTAAATAGCATGTTGCTAAACATATTGACCCCTGGCCATTAAATTGTATTCTATTATATCCATCAGATTTTATTGTATTCTATTAATAATCCATTAGTTTTTATTTTATTCTATTATATCCATCTGCTTTTATTCATAACTTCTTTTATTATTGTTTTATAACTACACTATTTCTTATAAAAAGTTTCTCTATTTTTGACTGATCCTGTATGAATTAGTCCTAAAGCCTATCATAACATACCTGTCATGTACGAAGCTTCACTAATTCTACTAGCTTAAAAATGTACTAGTATCAAGATAAATGAAAAAATTGTAGTATTGCCATACTACATTTGAATAAATAAGTTACACCCAGCATTAAATGTAATTATGAATACAAAATGTACAAAACAAGAATACGTATGTAGAACTCAGTCGTGAAATATGGTAACTGAAAAAAAGAAAACTTTCAGAATATCAAAATGGTAGTTCATTGCATTATTTTACATCAAACTGGAAGTAAGTTACCATAATTTAATGCCAACTTCAATCCTTTATCAATACAAATTTCCTAAAAAATTTATGGAATCAGTCCTTAACCCAGCAGGAGTGTCCCCTAAGTGGTGTCCTTTGAGCATTTATCTCATGCTAGATAATTTGTGCTATTTTTTATATTGTTGAATGTGATGGTGGAAAATAACTTAAACGATTATTTTCAATGCAATTGTAAATTGTAACTCTTCCATCAGGGGCTGAAGAATCCAGATTTCATAAAAGATCTCAGATCTTCATGCTTCGGTTCATGATTTAAAATAAGAAACCCAGGTGTCCAGGTGAGCAAAATGTTCAAATGACAAAAAAAATTATGTCACGTTGGGAGTGTACTGGTGAGAGAAATGCTCAGTCTCTTACCGTTGCAAAGAGGCCAGAGAAAAAAAACTGAATTGAGTATAGGTGGGGAGGTGAATGAGGGAGTAACATAAACAAGCAGCAATAATAATATCAAAGGGCTTATGGAAGGTAGGCAAAAGTAGAAAAACTGAATTGAGTATAGGTGGGGAGGTGAATGAGGGAGTAACATAAACGAGCAGCAATAATAATATCAAAGGGCTTATGGAAGGTAGGCAAAAGTAGAAAAACATAACAAATATAGTCGTTTATATGCCAATATGAGCAAAAGACCTCACCTCTACCAGGTTAAGAATCTAGTGAAGCTAAAATCTAGAATCACATTAAATGTCAAATACAATGTTGTATGTCTTGGAGTGCCTCAAAATTCAACTCAAGCTCCAACTTTTTAAAAATTGGAATAGGTATTTATACAAAGACAACAATAACTTACAGAAGCAAGCAACAATAACTTACAGAAGCAAATTAAACATACTGCTTTAAATATTACCATTGAGTTTATTTTATATCATCTCCAAAGCACTGTTTCATGTTTACTTTAACCAATGAATTATATTTATGTAATGTATAAGCTGTAAAAAAAAGTATTTATAAATAATTAAATATAAATAAGTATTTATTGTACATGTTATTATTTATTAAATAAAAAGATCGTAAAAAAAATATCTGTTATATTATCAATGTTATTTATTTTATCTCTTTTATTTATGTTTCATTTCATATTATCTTATTCTTGAAATGATAATATTTATTAATAATGTATTCCTATTTCTTCATCTTATCTTTTCAATATTTTTATCTATCTCTGTTTAATCTAATCTGCTCTTATTAAATTCTTAATTCATATTATCTATATATTTTTGTAAAAAGTAAAGAAAAAACTATATAGAAGGATTAATAATAATTTTGATTTCCATATTATTTTTTAAATTTCTACCCAGGTCATCTATACATTTCTTGGATTTTATTCATTTAACTAAGATTAGATCGTATTTGTTTATCATATCTGTAATAATGATTTTTGATATAAATTGAAATTATTATATGGGTGAACTATTTAAATCCTGTGTTGGTTACTTCGCAGTAGTTCATAGCTAACGTTATATCACATTATTTGTGATTTTCAACTGAAAAATTTGTTTGATTGTATTATGTTTTCTCCTTTATAAATAATATTCATTTTTTTAACAAATAGTCACATATAAACTGTACTACACTAGGAGAGTCAGTTGGACATCTAGTGAATTGATGAGATACTACCCAATACACAAACCTATTGTGAATCAAAAATTAAAAATCATATATCTTAGGTCGTATGGACACAGAGGTACTGAAAAGGAACTGATCAGTTGCACAAATTACCAACTAGGTTACTTTTGAGTCACTCACTGTGTAATACAGTGGGACAAAATGGGATGCCGCACATGGTGCTACTGGTTGTCTACTCATCTGATTCACAGGAACCGATTTTGTATCCTTTTCAGTTACCTCTGTGTGCATACGGCCTAAAACAATTAAAGTTAAGTTTTGTAACAGTATTTTAGCCGATGTTTCGAAATCAATATCACCATTTCAGAACATGAACTTATTTTTTGTTAGTGAATGAATTCAGGTAAAAAAAAAAATTCAAACCAGTAAAAATATAATTAGTATCCCCATCTAACCTTCACACTTTAATAATTTTTATTAGCCTCATATATTCCCTTAAGGTCAAAAATTAAAAACACAAACTTTAAATTTACAACAATAACATTGTAGTTTTGTCAGTGACTAGAACAGAAAGTTTCTGTATAATTGTAATATATATTAGTTTCAACTTATGAAACTTTTCTTCTATAAAAGAGATGAGAAGGAATATTTTAATGGCTGTAGTAAGGTTGGTTTGCTGTCTTCCAGTTTATTTTTATCAATTGAACTAAATGTAAAAGAAATGCAGTGGCCTCTTTAAACGTCCAGGACTTGATGAAACTTACAATTTCAAAAACAAATTCTTGCAATTCTAATTTTGTTTGGGTTTTCTAATATTGTTGAAAAGCTGAAAATATAAATATTTGAATTTTAAATTTGAAAAAAGTATTGGTATAACTTTAGATTGTTGATTGTTGCTTAAAGGCGTAAAACCCTCTGGTCATCAACGCCTATGGTATAACTGTAGATAATTTCCTTTCTCCCCTCCATTCATTAACTTCTTTTAAAAGAAAATGCTGATATCTGCAATAAAACTCAGTATTGGATTTTGTTTTATTAATTTTATGTGTCTTTGATGTATAATTAATTAATTTTGTTTTATAAGATGTCTACAACCTGAAAACACTTATTGATATTAAAAATAAATTAATTCAATTGGATTGAGTTACAGTTAACTATATTGGATTAGTTACGGTTAACTATACATTGGATCTTATTTTTAATAATATTTGAATGTAAGTAATTGCAAATTTTATTCAAAGTTATAATTAGAGGCGGGATTTTCCTGGAATTGCATCTTTTGTTCCTTAGCTTAAAATTCTGTAAAACCTTTAGAGAAATTATAATCAAGAAAAAAACATTCAAATAACACTTTTATATTACATGGTTTGGGGTTTCTTCAAACATTTGCATGTTCTGAGTTTTTTCTGTACAAAATTGCAAATTTACTCTTTTTGGGCTAAATTTTTATATTTGTTGCCTAACGTTTAGTGCTCAAATTAAATTTTTCATATTACACCCATATGCCAGAATCTATTCATGTATGTAATGCCAACTGTGTATATATCAAAATTTATTCATTTTATTATTTTTTCCTAATTTAATTTGTAGTTTGAAATTCAGAAATTGGTAAAGCAATGCCTTGGATTAATATACATTCAGTGTTGTTTTAACTTGAATTATCCGCCTGCACTTAACCCATTATTCTTCTGTTAAACTTTGCTCTGAATAGTGGGAATTTCAATTTTTTGTGTTTATATGATTTTAAACAAAAAATCTATTGGAGTGTTCGATATGAATATACCTATACATTTTTAATCACACGTTTTAAAGTTTTTCGAGATTTACTTGTTACTTTTTTTATTACATTACACCTTTGATAAAGGTAATTGAAAAATTGAATTTCATTTTTTTTTTTAATAATTTATTTATTTTTATTTACAACTGTATAAAAATATATACAACAAGTAACTTTGCTGTAGGTGACATAGTGACATGAACATGTGGAGAATCTGCCCATTGATAGAACTCCAATAACATTTCTAGAGAAGAAGATCTTGAGGCCATCTTCTTTTCAGACACCTAGGAGGATTACTAGGTAATGAAGGAGAAGCCATGTTAGAAACAAGTTGATTTGGATGGTTGGGAAGTTTATCATGGAAGGAATGATATCTGGTTTTGGTCAAATCGGCAACATATGGGACATTGAGGTCCTGATGGATGACTTGATTTGTGACAAAATAAGGAACATTAAAGATTTTACAAAGGATTTTGGACTGTAAGGATTGGATTTGGGAGGAATTTGATGGTTTAGTGGAGCCCCAACTCCGTATGTCCAGATAGGCCTTATAATAGTCATGTAGATCAGCCTTTTGTAATGGAATGGAAATTTAAACCGTTTGTCTAGTAAATGTTATATTAGTTGAAATCGACGAGCAGTTTTCTGTCTTTTCAGTCTTGTATAAGGATTTCATGTCAGTCATTTGTCGAGATGTAGTTATAAGTAACGGATCTGTTTGACAGGAATAAGTGGGGTATTATTAAAGGATACTGTAGGGCAAGAGGTCATGGGTTTACGACGAAGGGTAAATGTGATTTGGTGAGATTTATTGGAATTAATTTTAATCCTACAATTTTGGCACCATTCTTCAAGGATGGTGATGTGGGATTGGAGGGTTTGGGATACAATGTAAGGATCATTGTTCACTGACAATAGACATGTGTCATCGGTATACATGGTGAGGATAGTGATAGGATGGGTTGGGATGTCAGCTGTGAAAACTGTATAAAGGATAGGACCAAGGAAACTACCCTGAGGTACACTAGCAGACTGATGGAATAGGGATGAATAAGCGCCGTTATAATTTACTTGAAATAATCTGTCGAAGAGATAAGAACGGATAATGAGGAAGTATGTAGGGGTAGGAATTTACAGATCTTTCTAGCAGTCCTGGGTGCCAGACTCGATCAAAAGCCTGTTCTACATCAATGAAAAGACACCCGAGCAGTACATTCCGCGCTCCAATGACGACTGGTGCTGACCGAATACCGTAGTTTTTTCATCGTCCGATTTTGTCCACATTTGTGATTCAGTAAGAAGATATGATAAGAAGCTTCTTAGTGGCCGTCCATAAAGATTTGTCAGTTGTCGTGAGGTTTTGAGTTAAGTTAGTTAAATTATGTATTTTGAATTTTTTAAGTTCTCTTTTGAGTTTTTTTGTCAATGTAGTATAATATGTTTTATCTGCTGAGTATCTAGTCCTGTGCCACTTCGCCCTTGCTCTGCATTTTTCCTTTAATAAGTTGTTAATGTGCTGTAGCAAGTTAGTATGTATGGTATTATTAATTTTACTGGTCATTGTGTTGTCGTAAATGCAAATTCTTATAGATTCGGTCAAGCTTTTTATTGTTTCGTCAATGTCATGTATAGTTTTAAGTGGAATTTTCAAGTCCAGTTTGTTTTATAAATCATTGCAAAATTAGTCTCAGTCAACTTGTCCTTTAATCAATGAGGGAAGAGAGGGCTTAGGAACGAAGTTCAAATGTAAGAAAAGGATCACTGGACTGTGGTCTGAGGAAAGGTCATCTATAGATTCAATAATGGTCCGGAAACTGGAAATTTGGGAGGTGATAAATATATTTAGGATATCTGGATGTTTCTTGAGAAATGTAGGCCAATAAGTAGGACTCATGGGCGTGAGAATAGAATAACTATTGGAAGTAGTGACTCAGGAAAGGATATTACCACAGGTATTGGATGTACGGCATCCCTATCGTTGATGTTTGGCATCATAGTCTCCTCAAGCAATGAAGCGCGATCGGAAGGATCGGAATAAAGACTCAAGGTGATTGTAGAAAAGTGAATTACCAGAGGGGCAGTATACAGCTGATAATGTTAAGTGGAAAAGACGAGTTGAAATGATTACAGAGGTTGCTTGGATAGCGTCAGTTGGAGTGGAATGGGATAGGGATTTATGGATAAGGATCCAAGATCTGGTGTGTGAAGTGTTGTCTGGGTGATCTGATCTGTAAGTAATGTAGTCATGGATGTAGAAATGAGACTGTCCATTAGCATTCCACAAAAGGATAACTAGGGGCTTTGCACTCATCGTAGTAGATTGAAAGGAATTTCGGTCAGGATTCTAGTGAGAAGACTGATTAGCGGTTTTATAGTATTTTGGAGATCCAACAGGAAGGATGATAGGATGGAGTTGACATCGGTTGGATTGTAAATATAAATATAAAATCATTAAATACAATTAGCTACCTCATAGCTCTTCAATATGGACAAAATTTTAGGTTTTTATTTTAATGAACTTAGTTTATTATTATTATGTATGTTCTAAATGTAGAGAGATTATTCCAGAATTTGAGTGGTTTATACAAATTTTTGTTTTTACTGCATGATTTTGCTCATTTTCAATTTTTTACTGCACATTTTTCAGTTTTTACTGTACAAAAATATGACCTTTATAATTATTATGACAGCAATTAAATAAAAACCCTTTTATCAGCAAGATTGATTGAATGAAAAGAATTAAAGCAATTTTATAGAAACATTATTTCTCCCTAAGAAATGTAGATAAAATACTTTTGTTGGTTGTGATGGCAACCCTTGGGACAAGCAGATGCCATTATGTGTCAATCCAAATTTGAACTTGGAATCGAGGAAACTCAAAAATATCAATTAGGTTGATCTATTTTTTAAATAATCATTATTGTAACATTAGTGATTTAACTACATCAGAAATATGTTTTAAAAATATATTTAAGCTTTTCTAAATATTAATTTCTTTACAAGAATGGGGATTAATTTCATTTTGCAGGGGAAATTGAGAAAAAAAGTAATAAACCACACAAAACTCATGGGAATAATTTTTTTATCACTTCAATTATTAAACGTTAAGATCAACACAATTATATGAAAAATAAATAAGAAAACAAAGCAAATTATATGTATTTTTTATAACAATAGCCAAAATATGTTTTAGTTTTTCTGAAAATTGAATTATACAAAAATCCATTAGTGCTCATAAGAGCTGTTTTGATTTTTCCTTAATTTTTATAAATTTTGAAGTTTTAAGTATAGATGTATAAATCAATATGATATAAATAACTAATTTTCATTCTGAGTTAATTATAATTATTATGTAACTATGTTATTTAATTAATCTGATTCTATTTTTCAGTACGCCTGATGATGGCTTTGTAACATGCTTGAAATGTTGTTTTAATGAAAAATATACATTTGATAAAATATTGGGCAGCTTTTTGATTATAGGGATTTATCCCCTTTTCAATCTCAATTGTAACTTTGAATGGAAAGTTACATTTATTGGATTTATTAAGTTTTGGGAAGTTAAGTCATTACTATTAAAATAATGTGTCAACACTTTATGTAGCCTTGTTAAATAAGTATTCACCCTTTAATGTTTAAGCTAATACCACTCTCCATTTGTACAAACCAGAATACATCAATAATTGAAATATATCTTTTTTTAATTTAATTTAAGGAAGGAAAAAATTAGAATATTGTCTATATAATTTGTTAATTATAAAATTAAGACAGATTTGCATTGGAGTTAGTCAAATGGTGCTGCCATCTTCATTTTCACCCGTGAATTTTTTGTAGCCGGTTCCTGTCATGTTATCACACTTATCATACCGGCTTAAAATTTGAATTTCTTTTATTTCGTTTCATTAATATTAGCTGATAGTCTATTTAATCTTTATTATTATAATATTAGGTAAAATGTTTAAATAATTATACAATATTCCATTTTTATAAATTATTTAAAAGTAGGTTAAAACATAAGGATAATCCTAGAGCGGGAATGACGTTTACTGATCTATCAGGATGTGGAATTAATTCCTGTTGGTGTTGGTAATAATTTGTTTAACTTTGCTGCTGTTTTGAATGACAAAGTCCGATACCATGTGGACTCTTATTCTACATTTTATTTTTATAATATATAAATCCGGTCGAAGCATTCCATTTTGATTTGTCCGCCAATATTTATGCTGAGCATGAATAAATATGACCTGATGTAGCAGAAAGTATAAAGAATCGTTACAGTTTTCTGCATGATAAGATCATTGTAAGTGTTGTTTTATATTGTTTAGTTGTGATTTCATGAACGATTTTTAGATTCATTTACAACCGTTACATAATTAAATTAAATTCATATTTATGTGACCAAATTAACTTGCATTGCATAAATAATTTTGTGTTCAATGTGTAGTTAGTGATGGAGGGCCCAAACTATGCTGAATCACCTTTGACCAATCTGACAATTGGTCTGGAAGAAACCAAACTTTCATCGTTGAAGAAAAAGTTAGCTTTTTCACCAAGTAAGTCTCATTAAATTACCAATGAAAATATTCATTGAAATTAATAAATGGAATATGGTCCTGGTTCGGTAAAAAAAAACTCAAATAGTGACAACTATTTTAGTTTTAGACAATTATTGTTTAATAATTGTGAAAATTATTTTAGTTGTCACTGTTTGAGTTTTTTTTACCACACCCGGACCATATAACATTTATTAATAATATATACGGTCAATCAGCGATCTTCCAGTACTTCATTAAAATTGTATCAACATTTCCATTTTTTTTCATCAGAAAAATGATCCAATTAATTTAAATATTTAGTTCAATCGTAGTATGAAGATATTGAGGGATATTTTTGCATTTTGTTCTATAAATCATAAAGGTTAATATGTTATTAAAAAAAAAAATGGAAGAATTGAATTATAAACAAAATAGTTTACATATTGTCAGATGATATTATTTAAACACTTAATTTAGCTTTATCTCCAGTACTTGATGAATCTTGCATCTTCTATGAATTTTGTTTTTGTATGTTTAATTAACAGGCTTTAACACAGTTAAATTTTATTTTAGTAAGCTAATTGATAATGAATCATTAACACTTAGTATGGGTTCCTATGGTGAAAGAAACTGATTTGGAACCTGGCGTGCACATCTTAATTCCATGTGACAGTAGATTTGTATGCTGTGTCAGGTTGGCGTGGTTTTTGTATGATACTTTCAATTCCATCATATGGGCGTTTACTTATGTGTTATGTTTTATGGTTGTAGTTTAAATCTGAACTATTATTAACAATCAATATAATCAATTATATATACTATATAATTATATATAGTTGACCGTATAACTTTAAATATAAAATATAAGTTAAATATACAGTCACAAAAGAACAGATAGTTAAAAAACTATTTGTTCTTTTTTGACCGCAACCTTACCATCTTATATTTATTATTAATCCAGTTTTAATTGGATCACACCTTTCAATTTCTTTTGCTCAAGAGGAATGAACCAGGCTAAAATTTGAAATATTTGTTAGATCAAATTATTCCATGTTGTATAGTAACTGCTTGAAAGTGAAAGGTGCTCAGTAAATCATTTATTGGCCCAATAAAGGATAATAAAATGAAAATTTATATATATTTATTTTTTTGATGATCTAGGATAAAATTTTGTGTCCTCTAGTGATTCATAAACTCTAACTGGTTAAGATTACTACTATTAAAACCAGAAAGTTTTCTCAACCCACTCATATCAAACCCAACCAGAATAAAGTAAAAAAAAAAAAAAGTACTTCATTTTTCTATATCTTTCTCGTTTCCTTTTCTTCCCACTAACCTATTCGTGGTTTCTTTTGGAATCATTACTTGAACCTTATCAGGACATGTTCATGCTACGTCAACCATATTATTTCCATTTTTTTTCTACATGTTTTTCTCTTTAATTTTGTATTTTATCTCTTGGAGGTCAGCCTTCCTGTTTCCTCTGTTAAAAATGTGTTGATTTTTTTTTTATCTATAGTGTATTTTTGAACCTACATGCTGCTAGTGGAACCTATTATTTGATTCTTATACATATTGAAGCAAATATAAATAGATACTCTTTAATGGAATTGATAATTTTTAGAAAGTTCAAACTGCTTCTTTTTTTTAACTATTAAAGGAAAAAATAAATAAATAAAACCTTCACATCAAAATAATAAAAAATTTTGCCAAGTTGATATGTTGGTTTAACTTTCCCATCTGTTGGGTTCATAATTTCCTATATTTCAGATACATATTATTACCTACATTTTTCATTTGAGACTAAAATCTTTGGGACTATATGTTATTAAAATGTAGGTATGCCTAGGAAAATTTGAGAGGTGGAAATGTTGTTTATTAACTTTGTTGATAGATAAGTTATTTCTTTCTGGGCCACTTGTAGTCGTGGGAGTTGAGGCATAAAGGTCACTTAACGTGTCGTCCGTAGCTCAGGTGGTTGTGGCGCAGATCTTAGCAGCCTGAGAACTGTGGGTTCGAATGTGGTCCAGGGAGGGTCATCTTTTATTTCAGTGGTGGTCCCACAAAATGAAAACTTGACCATCCACCATGGTTAGAATAGGGTGGTACCCTGTAGACCCTCTCTATATGTCAGAAATGATTAGGAAGGGGGTGGTAAAAAAAACAAGAAAAGAAAAAAAATGGGCTATTTCTTTATATAGAGCCAGTTAAGATTTGAGTGGTGATTGCTCAAAAAATTTTGAACCTTGCATGCACAAGCTGCATTGAACTTTATTTTATTTTATATTTATTATTTTTTTCCCGCCAAAATACACTGCGGCCACAGAGAGCCTATTATACGCCATTCCTCCTCTGCTCAAAGCAGGCCAATGCCTTTGCGAATCTGGAGACTGTGCAAGGATCCACTGTCTCACAAAGTTTGGGGTCTAAAATACGATCCTTACCGAAGACGAGGAATCATGTTCTTGCTACTGTATCACATCTACAAATGATTTGGTTGACAGTCACATCATCCTTTCTGCTGAACCTGCAGATAGGGGATTCTTTCAATCTCATTTTATGGAGATGGTTATTCAGCTGACAGTGTCCTGGTCCCGTGTATAGACCTGTCACCCATCTTAAAATACTCATATCCATGTTAAGAAGAGTATTACTTCTTTTCGGGCAGGATCCCTTGAGGAACATTTTTGATTGTTCCATTCCTTAGGTATTTCTCCAGAGTAACCCAGCCTTGCTTTCACCAATCATTTTGATGTGCCTCTTCACAGGTAATTCGCCTCTGGATGAGACTAATCCCACATAAGGGGTCAGGTGTAAAAGGAGTGGTCTCAGACCCTTTCCTTGCTAGGTAGTCCGCTCGCTCATTACCTTTAATGCCTTTGTGTTCAGGCACTTATTCTACCTGCACCTTGTTGGCCAAGGAGAGAGAGTTTAAGTTAACCTTACTCTCTACCACCAATTTAGAACATGTTACATAGCTACCCAGCGCATGAATAGCTGCCTGACTATCCATAAAAATCGTAATTAGCCTTTCCCTTGTGCCCTCTTTTATTAAATTCTGGGCACAGACATTTATTGCAAACCCCTCAGCCTGAAATACTGTGGTGTGCTTTCCTAACGAAATGAATATGCCTTGATTAGATTGCATTGACTGTTCCATTAAGGATCCGTCTGTATAGCAGTTTACCCCATTCCATGGTATGTGTGGGGTAGACCCTTCTATCTTTACACTATAATAAGTTTCCCTATACTTCTTCATCTGATTATTAGAGTGCATAGCCAGGATCCCGTCTTCATTGATCCTCCTGAACAGTCTTCCATGCCCCTCATAGGTTAAGGAATGGGAATTTGTTCCTAATTTTGCAAGCCTATTTGCAGAGCTAAGAGTTTGAACCTCAATCTCTATATACAGCGGTGGTATGTTCAGAAGAACCTCCATCGCTGCAGAAGGAGTAGTGCTCATGGAACCAGTCATCATGAGGCATGCCAGTCTCTGAAGTTTCCCAAGCCAAGCTCGGGATTTACTGGTCGTAACCTTATGCCACCATACGATAGCAGCGTATAGGACAATGCGTTTTATCGCTGCCATGTACAAACAATATATGACATTTGGTTTAAGGCCCCAGGATTTACCTACAGTCCCTTTACATGCCTTGACACCTTAGTGCTTTCGTACTGGTCCTTTCTCAATCAAGAGTAACGCCAAGATGTTTGACTTCACTGTAGAATGCCAATTGTTTACCGTTAGATACGGCAGCCTGATTGCGATATTCCATCTGTTAGTGAAGACACAAAGACTGACCTTTTGAGGATTGATGCTCAGACCATATTCAGGGCATCATCCATTCATGATGTCTGCCGATGTTTGAAGCAATCCTGAGATAGTTTCTGGGAATTTACCTCCTATCAACACAGAGATATCATCTCATATCCCTGCGTGTAAGAACCTGCAATAATTGGATTTGATCAGCAAGGTGTCAACCACCATACACCACAGGAGAGGAGATAGCACTCTACTCTGCGGACAGCCACCAATAGGCTTCATCCACATCTTAGTGTGTTTTAGCTCTTCTAGCAATCTTCCTTCCAACATCACATTGATCTATTTGGAAAAAAGCTGTCCCATTCCTTTAATTTCTATGGCTCTTGCCATGGTTCTATTAAGAGTATGATCAAAGGCACATTCAATGTCAATAAAGACACCAGCCATAATCTCCCCGTAGGCCAGACTCTTTTCAATCCTGGATACTAAGTTGTGTAGGGCCTCACAGAATTTCCTGGATTGATCGGCAAATTGAGCGCTGTGTAATGGTCTCTCTACCAACGTAGTTTCCCTAATATGTCTGTCTATAACTTTCTCAAGTATATTCATTAAGAAGGATGTCACGCAAATAGGTCTATAAGCCTTGGAGTTGTCGTAAGACGCTTTCCCTGGTTTAGGTATATAACACACCTTCGACATTCTCCAACTACTTGGAATGTGACTCAGTGCCAAGCTTCCCCTTAGCTATACTAAGAGGTATGGTTTCAAGACCGGTAAGCCTTTTTATAATAAGGCTGGAAAGATTCCATCCATACCGGCTGATTTAAAAGGCGAAAACGATCTAATCACCCTTGCTAGAGTTTACAATCCTATTTGCCTCGACCCACTTGTCTTTACTACAAGTGTAGCTCTTGATAGTGGGAGTCATATCATTTTCTTCTGTCAGTACACACCCAGGGAAGTTTGAGCGTGCCAAAGCCTCCAGGGTTCCCATTTCAGAATTGGTGAACCCCTCTTCCACCCTGACAGCACCCAGTACTCCCCTTTCACAGCCCCCTGGATAGAATCCTATTAATTCTGAACATGGAGGGAGCATCATTGACGTCATTACAGAATCTCCTCCATACCCCTCTTTTGACCTTCCTCATAGCCTTGTAGTCAGTTAGTTCACTTTTATAAGTGTCCCAACAGCCTGTCCGTTTGGCTGTATTGAAGGGTCTCCTCAAGAGTCCATTTAGCCTAGCTAATTCCTCATTCCACCAGGTCGTATTCCTGTTGGATTAGATCCTGCATACATTGTTATTATCAGTGTAGGATCTTATAATCATGTCCGTTAAGGACGTATTAAAGCATTCAAGCTGCCAAGTGTTCCTGAAGGTTCTTGGACAACTCTTGACCTCTTCCTTGAGTTGAGTACAGTAGGAATCCTAATTCGTTAACTTTCGATTCCTGTACGCTGACTCGGTCACGTCACATGTTGACAAGTCATATCTGATTTATCAATGGTCTGAGCACGACTCTTTGTCCGAGACGTGCCAGTTCTTGATCATTGGACCTACTCGAGGAGTGGCTATAGTTATGTCTATAGTTATATCTATGACGTCTGCCCTCACCCTATTGACGAAGGTAGTTTTGCTACCTCTGTTGAGGTTCTGACCTCTAAGTCATGCCCTAAAAGATACTCTGAAAGACACTCACTTCTGTGGTTGGCATCCATGGTGGCCACTACTCCATTCTTCCCAGCCAACCAGTCCACCAACTTACTCAAGGCTGCTGTCGAGATGGCCCCTTCATAGGGGAGATAAACAGAGGCAATTGTCACCTCCCTATGGGTTCCTCCTTTGAGAGCCAACCTCACTGCTGCCAATAAGTGGCATAGAGGCAGCATATTAAGTTTACTCTTATACAGGCATGCATTGGCACAGAAATAATGCTGTACAATGCACCCCCGAGATGGTATATAAAATTATTAAACTAGAGGAGTAGTAGAACAGAGTCCTGTAGGATTCTGGTCTCTATCAACAGAGGATGATGGGCCTGGTCATCCCTCAGTATCCTGGGACCACCCTGCACACCTCGTATCAACTCTCCTGGTCGTTCCTGGTCCCAAAGGGTTCTGGTCCCTAAAACCATAGGTGGAGGTGCCCTGTTGACCTTCAGTATCCTGAGAACTGACCCCAGGCCTTCTCCTAGCCCTCTTGGATGGTCCGAGTCCTGATGAGTTCCAGTCCCTATCAACCGAAGCTGATGGGCTTGAAGGTCTCCCAGTATCCCATATCCAATCCACACTCCTTGGCTCGCCCTCCGCAGCAGAACCAGGTCCTGTAGAGCTCTGACCCCTGTCAACCAGAGTTGTTGGGCCCGGAACACTTTAGTCTCCTGTAGTTGTGCTCCGGCTTTATTGATGGTGCACTAACTTCTCCTCATTGTGCCCAATCCTCTGCCATTTCGCCTTCTAGACTAGGGTCTGGGAGCAGCATTTCCACTTCCTTAGCCCTGCTGAGGTTCCTCATCGCTCATCTCTTCCACAATTGTGGCAAGTGAGGTCAGAACATCCTCTGGCAATTCCACTGCTGGATTCGAGTCCCATCGGATATTTTATACATATTCATATTAATTTAAAATTCACTTATTATTTAGTAATGTCATTCCCAAAACTTGTTTTTATATGACATAAATAAATAATATTGTCGGAGTAATAATAAAAGTTATGTTGAAAATACTAGCGCTTGATCACTTTTTTCCTTAAGCTAAACTTAAACTATATCTTGTTCTGTTTTAGTAAACATTTTCTATGTTCATTCAATTCTTTCCTAGGTTTTATTTATAAAAATTTTTTTCAACATCTGACACAGCTATAATATTATTTTACGACCTTTATTGTTAACTTTGGCTTTTAGGGAAGGGTTCTTATTTTCTACTTTCCTCTAGCTTTGATTTTTTTTAAGGTAAGGTTCCATAACTACCTTTTGCTGTATGTTTTAGCTTTTTCATGTAAATGGTATTAGTGAGTTTGAGGGAGTCATAAAGTGATTATTTTCAAAGTGAACTTTCACTTTGAAAAAATCATGAAAGCTTTTATCCCAGGCATAAAAATAATGAGATGAATGAGGATTCAAATTGGTATATTGGACCCTGATCTAGTGCATTAGTTTAATTAATGATAATTTGTCCAGAATAATTAAGAAGAAGGGAAACTTACCAGTTGCAAAACATGGTATGACATAGCCCAAATCCGTCTACAATTTACCAAATGAAAAGGTTAAATTAGGTAGCCTAAACCTGTCAAAGAATGAGGTGAAAACAATAACAGATCTCCTTATGGGTCACTGTTCGCTAAAACATCTCAAGTAGGTGAAATTTGTGGAAGATTACTACTGCCGTCTATTGCTCAAGTCTTTCACAGACGAGAAATTGGTGGAAGATTACTACTGTCTTCTATTACTCAAGTCCTTCACAGAGCACCTGAACAGCCTTGTCAGTAATCATTTCCCCCAAGCTTGCTCAGCTACCAGGTCCTCTTAGTACTGGAGCCCAAGAGGAGAAAGAAGTCAGTTATTCCACCCCAATTTTTGATTGCTTTAATGAAAACTATGGTTACTATATAAACCTATATTTACAAGTCAAAACTGATGAATCTGCCGAATATAGTTAGGAGGAATAAAAAATGGCTGCTGATTCAAAATGTTAAAAAAAAATTACTTTTTCTTTCAGAGTTGCTTATCTTTAAAACTACCTACAACAATAAAAAACTTGATAGATCATTTAATGTAAGGTAAATTGATTAAAATATGATTCCTAATAGAGCTGTTTACGTTCAATAGTTTCCTAGTTACAGTTTTTTTTGAAAAGGAACATTTCTTAAAAAATGTTCTGATAAATCAGTAGTTAGTGAAAAATTTCATATTCATATGCAAATATACTAAAAACTAGTACCCCTAGGAAGATAAATGTTATAAAGTACTTTATGTTACATTAAACTATCTTTAATTTGATTGCTGGCAGCCATCTGTACTGGTTCCAGGGATATCGTTTCTCATAAATCTAAAATGTAGTCCATACCAACTACAAATCATCTTGTTAATATATTTGGCCAAATATCAGATTTATAATGAAAACTACTACTCCTACAAAGATAAACATTATAAACTACTACTCCTAC
>NW_027107178.1:68597-74367 GCF_000696795.3 Halyomorpha halys
TTCTCACTAGCAGAGGATTCTCAGTACCCCAGTGTCTCACTTGGCCAGGTTCCACTGTAGTACTATTAAAGTAGATTTAATTTGAGTGCTAATTGACATCTGTATGTTGAATGGTTCCTGAGATAAAGTTTTCACCCAATAAAGTCTACTAATTTAATTTAATTAATTACTGATTTTTCTGTTTGTATTTCATGAAATGTTGCTTTTCAAAAACCTCTAGGCAACTATTGAAGGTAAACATTTTTATTAGGGCTCATATTTTTACAAATTGACTCAACTTTAAATGATGTTCTATTGGGTTTTCTACTGTTGTATATATTTTTAAAGATATACAGCTCTGAATGGAATTTTTAACATTTTGTATTCCCCGTAACTATAAGTAATTTTCAATAGTTTAATCGAGCAATATATAATCGAGAATATATAAGGAGATGGTCAGGGTTGCGGTCAAAAGTGAAACAAAAATAGTTTACAACTATTTATTTTCCAACGTTTCGCCCCACTTTGCAGGGCTTCATCAGGGCTGTCCAAATGAATCGGTTGAACGGCTTTGTCTGTTCTGTTGTCTGACCGCAACCCTGACCATCTTCTTATATATCAATTTTTATGTTCAACTATATATACATATATACAATATAATCGAGAATGCTCGTGATAAGAATAGAACTCCAAAACATCATTGAGTTTGATTCTAATGAGTCTAATTAAATAATGGGGATTTCAATTCCCCCCTAAATTTTTGAATTTTTCTTGAAGACTTCCAATTAAGTACATACTCATAGCGGTAAAGCGATTTTAAGCCAATTTTTTTTAGGAGCATTGGATATTGAGATTTCATCATTGCAAAAATTAAAGCCAAATAATTGTTCTACAAGTTCACCTCTTATGACTTTTCTCATAGGGTAATTAATTTTGACGATATTTAAAAAAAATTGGAAACCAAATCAAATCCTTTTCAGATTTTTGAAAAATATACATTCACTGAAGAACTGTATCAAAGAAAGTACTTCAAGTTGGGGAGGGGAGGGGGTTACTGAACGAACTAAGTTGATTGAGGTCTCAAATCAAACCTAGTTAGTGCACACGACACAAGTTAAACCTTAGTGGTGTAACAAATTGGTGCACACATGACAACACAACTCTCACTTAGCACCCTACTTTAATGAAATTAATGCTTATACATTTCAAAACTGCTATTTCTTTATTATTGAGGATCACAATGCTTCCCCATTATTTATATTTTATACATAGCTAAATGAAAGTAAAATCCGACTATTGCCATTGCAAGCTTGTAATCATTTACCACTTACAATATGAGATAATTAATGTTTCCAAATAAACAAGATTAAAGGTACTTTAGAAGAAGATATTTATAAAATTCGTCATTTAATCCCTGTTAAAATATTTCAATAAGATAAGACCTTGCGGATATTTAAGATGACTTGATTAGACAGTGATATACCGAGTTAATTAATATCGGTTGAGTTGTTTTCGAGGAAACCATAAATATTTGAAAAATCGATTGTATAAAGTGGTACCGCA
Source organism: Halyomorpha halys (assembly GCF_000696795.3). Lineage (NCBI taxonomy): Eukaryota > Metazoa > Arthropoda > Insecta > Hemiptera > Pentatomidae > Halyomorpha > Halyomorpha halys. The sequence goes on from NW_027107178.1 coordinate 70,140, forward strand.
GTCGATGTTATTGAAAACGTTACTGTAACATCTCAGCCTCTAACGATTTTGAATTAACTCGCTGGATGAATGAGCAATTAAATGATCTTTAATAGCAGATTGGTGTTATCCTCATTGGGATAGTATACGAGGGCTTAAAGGTCCAACTTTCGACAGATCTTCCTCTAAAGTATCTTTAATTTTGTTTATTTGAAAACAAAAAATAAATAATTCTCATTATTAACAATAATACACAATGGATAAATACAAAATATTATAAATAACTAAAGGAGAAAAACAGAGGCATCCGATTCGGATGGGAAAAACCTGAACTGCACCAGATTTGTTGTGTTTATATTGACTGTGACTGGACTAACTTATATTGACAGTAACTGGACTAACTTATATTGACAGTGACTGGACTAACTTATATTGACAGTGACTGGACTAACTTATATTGACAGTGACGGGACTAACTTATATTGACTGTGACTGGACTAACTTATATTGATTTGACTGGACTGACTTAAATTAAATCATTTTTTAATTATTAATTGTTAATTGAGAATTAACGTAGCCAAAAACCTTATTCACCTTGGCCTTTCCCTTTCTGATTCCCATTTCCATGAAAAACACACACATCGCATTAAACAAATACTCTTAGCTAATAACTTCCCCCTCCATATCATTCATATACTTATATACAACTACAAAAATCGTCTCACCACTTCACCTAATTCTTTACCACCCCTTTCCTACCCCCTTATTACCCCCTACCCTCACTACCATACATCCCCTCTCTTTCCGACAACATCCAAAAACTCTTACGTTCTGCTATACCTAACCTTCGTATTGCTTTCAGACCTCACAGCACACTATCTAATATTTACACTAAACTAAAAGACCCTATCCCTCCTCTACACCGATCACATATTGTATACCACATCCCTTGATCCATCCTTAATTGTAATTCTGCTTACATAGGCGAAACCAAAAATCTCTTAAAAGACCGTATCAAACAACATAAATATTCTGTTTCCTTACATAATCATTCTGCCTCTAAACTTTCGGAACATTCTCTTTCTTTAAATCATTCCTTCGATTTCGACAAAACGTCTATACTTGCTACAGTTCGTAACCATGACAAAAGGCTCATCTCTGAAAGCATCTATATCTAATTAGAACCTTCTTCCGTCAATTTTAAAACCAACAAGTACAACTTATCATTAACATATTCGCTAATAGTTAATTTATTAAAAAAGTAATTTTTAATCTTTTATTTTTTAAAATTTTATTTTTCTACCCACTTTGTAACGTATTATTTCACTTCTTAAACTGTTTCTTACACATTTGTCGTCACCCTCTTATATACGTTTCCTGTTTTTAACTGTTGTTAAATACCCATGACACTTTGTCATCTTCCGGTACTTCGTCATCCTTGTATATATACATATATTTTTAATATTTTCCAAAAACCATTTGTCGTCACCCTCTCACACCCTTCTTCCTCTATATATTTTCTCATTTTTATCCCCTCGTAACGTTTCCTCTTATAAACACTTATTCATTCTTGTAATGTCTTTTTTAATTCGGAGTTAGGCCGTTATGGACGCAGAATACCACTTGGCGATTGGATTTCAAGCTAACAGGTTCGTTTTATTCTCTTTTCCCCCCTATAATTGAGAAAAGAAGGAATGGTGAAATAAACCACCGCTTCTTTTCTCAATTTTCCTTACCCACGTTATTAGATATGTATCAATTATTATGGTTACATATATTTTCTTTCTTTCAATTTTCTTTTTCTTTCCATATTTAAATTTTTAAATTATTAATAACTAATATATTCATACTTCTTTGCATTATATAACTTCATTTTTATTTTATTTTCTTAATTATGTTATTTTACCTACTTATTCAATTACCTAGATATAGATTTTATTTTCCACTTCTCTCATCACTTCATTTTATTAATTCCATTCTGTAAAATTATTCACTTTATGTCATTCTGTTTGTATTTTCTTTTTTATTTTCTATACTCATTGGTTGTTGTCTTGTTCTTATTTTTATTCTTAGCCCTGATGAAGGCTAGAAACTCTAGCCGAAACGTTGGCACAATTAAATAAGTTACTGCAACTTATTTGTGTTTCATTTTGACCGTACACTGAATCATCTTCTCGTATAAATCATTTTTTCATTAATAGCAACTTTGTCAATGAAACAAAATTATTTCGTAGTATAAGCTAATAAAATGTACATATTTCAGTTGACAGGATGATTACCTCCTTACAATTTTCCTTAGTATTTTCTACATTGATTCTATAACAATTTAGCATTGATTAAATGATTAAAAGGAGAATGTAAATTTTAGTAAACTGTTATATTTCCGCCAGGCTTTTGCAAATGAAAAATGTTACTATTTTGCTAGGAAAAATAATATTGAAAGTACTGGAAATACTTTTATATTCAACTTAATTATAATAAGTAATAATAATAATAATACTTAATATTGAAAGTACTGGAAGTACTTCTAATATTGAACGTGCTTTTGTGAAATTGAACTTTGTCTTGAAATTGAAATTGAAAGGCTCATTTTCTAAAATGATTGGGGAAAGTATTGCTATCATAGAAAGAATAATAGTGAAATATCTTCAACTGAGAGTAGGGGGGGGGCGCTAAGTGAGTTTGTCTAATAACCGCAACAGATTTTTTTATATTATAATTTTTTTTTCTAAATCAATTAATGAACTAAAGTTATCGGGTATGAAGATTAATATATGAGTTTCCTCTTGACGCTGAGCTCCCCGCGGGCTGCCCCAGAAGCTGAGGGATGTGGAATGGACTACTACAGCAACTAATTGGATAGTTTTTTGTACAAAGAGATAAATCATGCCTCCCTTAGATGGAGACAGGTGTCCCTGCCCGCTGGTAGGATATATATGTTAATTAACTTAATGTGTCTGGAAACTCTTAAATGCTGACAAAAAACTTCCTGACCTAGATATGATATTTTGGCCGAAACCAACTGTCGTTTCTTGTGACGTTAACGGATATTGAGAAAAAAAAAGGTTTTTTGTAGTAGTATCCCTTAATAGATCTATTTATTAATCATTTGATAGCATTTTATCGGGGTCGTTTTTATTCTATTAATGGTCCCTTTCTAAAATTTTGAAGAAAAGAGTTACATTGAAATCGATGTTCCAGTGCCCATAGCACCCCTTCTTATACTGAATCGGTGTTGCAGTGCCCTTAGCCCCCCTTCTTAAACTGAATTAATCCATACCAAAAGTAAAATCTGACTGAACCGCTCGTCAATTTGATTAACAAATTATTAATTTTTATCTTATTTTTTCTGGATTAAATAAATATAGCTGTTATTCAACATTTGACGTATTAAAATAGATAATATAGGCCTATGTGTTTTAATTTCCACCAAGAGACAAAATGCCAAATAGTTACAAAAAAAAGATACAATATTTCCAATATAACTCGAGGGTTCCGTGTTTGAAAGATACAATATTTCCAATATAACTCGAGGGTTCCGTGTTCGAATCCGGCCGTGGCAGATAATTATTTTCTGTTTCACTGTAGCTATGAGTCAACCCTATGGATAACCACCCTTAATTGGCTAACAATCTGGCAGTCGGCGTGATTCTGACAGAATCGCCTCCTTGATGAATTTTTGAGCTTTAAAACAAGGGGCCCAACATATGTTCTGCAAGAAGGTGCTTGGTTATTTATGAAATTTTATAACCAATTTGTACCCTCTCGATCCACCCACTTACTTTAATAACGATTATTAAAGTTCTAAGAATTTAAGGATCTATATTGCGATTGGTCATTTCTCCATGAAAATCTTTTTCTCTTGGCTCCTTCGTCCAAATCCATGTCTCCGGAAAGCCGGATAAGGATCGATACTACCTTATTATATATATGTACGATAGTTCTTCTAGCTAACGCCCAACCTCGCTGATCAGTAGATACGTGCAATTATAATATATTAAAAATAAAATAATCTTATAAAGGAAAAATATTATATATCGAATCAAAAAATTGTAATAATTACAATAAAGTAAGGCAATAATTCAAGTCACAAAAGCCTGCTATGTTTCAGTTACAGTCTCTATCAAATTCATTGAATAATATTATTTGTTTTATTAGGCCCGTCAACAATTTGGTTTGGTATTCCGTCGACGTTTTGAAGGCCAGCTTCCAGGATATTAGGTCCGCCAAAACATTTTGGTTGGGTATT
>NW_027107178.1:76017-82507 GCF_000696795.3 Halyomorpha halys
ATTAATCTACGGTCAACTATCTACATCTCATTAGGATTATTTATATGTTTTTTCTTTTTATAATTTATAAATTCAAAGACAATTATTTAGAGAGATATAATATATGTATCCTAGACTTTCGTTAGAGCGATCGAGGGTTGCAGGTAATATCTTGCTACCCCTTTAGCTGGTTACCCGCCGTACACTGAAAGAGAGAGCTTGTGGCGTAAGGGCGGTTCGTTGCCCGAGCATGAGGCGGGTCTAGGCTAGTTCCGGTCGAGCAACCTCGTTCCGATCGAGTAAGTCCAACGAGCTCTGCTCTATAACAATTACTAGATTAGGAATTAACTTATTCCTACCTCATGGCGGCAGGTCACAGCTGTTGCAGGTTCTCTTGGCAACCTATCAACGAACATAGCAACAAGTTAACGCTGAGAGAAGTGTTTAGCAAGCTGGTTGAATTTTTAGAAACGAAAAGAATTTTACATTAGCGTGATGAATTTAATTAAAATGGTTGAGTCGTTTTCTAGAATAATAAATGCTAAAAATTTATTCTATAAAGTGGCACTTCGGTTGGATTAATGTTTAGCGAATAAGTTGCTGTCACATCCCAGCCAAATTATCACATTAAATAAGTTGCTGTCACATCCCAGCCATATTATCACATTAAATGAGTTGCTGTCATATCCCAACCATATTATCGCATTAAATAAGTTGCTGTCATATCCCAGCCAAATTATCGCATTAAATAAGTTGCTGTCATATCCCAGCCATATTATCACATTAAATAAGTTGCTGTCATATCCCAGCCATATTATCGCATTAAATAAGTTGCTGTCATATCCCAGCCATATTATCACATTAAATAAGTTGCTGTCACATCCCAGCCATATTATCACATTAAATAAGTTGCTGTCATATCCCAGCCATATTATCACATTAAATAAGTTGCTGTCATATCCCAGCCAAATTATCACATTAAATAAGTTGCTGTCATATCCCAGCCATATTATCACATTAAATAAGTTGCTGTCACATCCCAGCCATATTATCACATTAAATAAGTTGCTGTTAAATCCCAGCCATATTATCGCATTAAATAAGTTGCTGTCACATCCCAGCCATTTTATCACATTAAATAAGTTGCTGTCATATCCCAGCCATATTATCACATTAAATAAGTTGCTGTCACATCCCAGCCATATTATCACATTAAATATGAAATTTCAGTTTCCTACGACTTTTCTTTTTTGAGCTAGGATGTTCATACTCCACACAAAATGATTCAGATCATTTTTCGACACTTGGTTATTCGAACTCAGGACAACTCAAAACTTGTATTGCCATCGAAAACTCGAATTCGAAAATTTTATACGAATGCAATTCTTTCCCTTAATATATATTCCATATATAGGTATGAGAAAGTAGTGAAGGAGAGGATATTTAAAGAAATTGATACTGAATTATTTTTAAACTAATCGCCAACATTACTCCAAATCGGAATCGCCCTTTAGGAATTATATTATTATAGCTGTTTCTAGAATAATATCTTTAGTTGGCGCCAAGAAAGGTCACAACTAAATAGAATTAAAAAAACAACAATAGACCTGGGATAACAAAGAAATAAATGTGATATACTGCGCTATAGTGTCAGGCACTCCATATAGATCATTCTCTTAACTTGCACTTTTTTTTTGGCTTATTTACATCTTACGCTGTAATAAAGGATTTGAACTGGATATGAGGCTATTAGAGCAAAAGTAGTCTCACTCACAAAAATATTTCAACTTCATTTCGAATAAAAACAGAATCATTCTGATGGATCTACTGCATTTATCGATAATATATATAATATTTACAATCCTACTATGATACTGAATACTATTGGTCAAACTCCTCTATAGAACCTATGTGAAAAGTAAAATAGAGTTATTACAGATCTCATAGCCTCATAAATTTTATAGTGGGAAAATGTACATTCATCGTCTTAATAAGGCTGCCATGAATCTTGAGGTTTCCATTTATAAAACAAACTCTTATTAACGAGAACACTTATATTGTATGACTAGTAATATATATAAAGTTTTATAAAATTCAATTATAAACATAATTGTTACACAAATACAGGCGCTAATATAGAACTGGATGTAACAAATATGGTTGCATTACTTATCGATAATATATTCTATTAGTTGTGACCATAACTTCCGCTGTTACTGAGATCAATATGAAAACAATGACCAGAGGATGAGGCGTGTGCCGGAAATGGACCTGTTGCCCAATACCGGAAGAAGGACATCGTTAATGATAAACAAAAGCAGCTGTTGGGTGAAAGAGTGAAAGCTTTTTTGGCAACATTTATTTTATTTTTCTCTTTGTAGCCCAATTATTTGTTTTGCCACTTTTATTTTATTTTTCTCTTTGTAGCTCAATTATTTGTTTTGCTGTATTCATTTTATTTTTTCTCTTTATGGCTCAATTATTTGTTTTGCCGTATTCATTTTATTTTTTCTCTTTATGGCTCAATTATTTGCTTTGCTGTATTTATTTTATTTTTTCACTTTATGGCTCAAATATTTGTTTTGCCGTATTCATTTTATTTTTTCTGATTATGGATCTATTATTTGTTTTGCTGTATTCATTTTATTTTTTCTCTTTATAGCTCAATTAATTGTTTTGCCGTATTCATTTTATTTCTTTTCTTAGTAGCTCAATTATTTGTTTAGCTCATTCATTTTAGTATTTCTCTTTGCAGCTCAAATATTTGTTTTGCCGTATTCATTTTATTTTTTTTTTTGTGGCTCAACTGTTTGCTTTGCTATTTTCATTTTTTCTCTTTATGGTTCAATTAATTGTTTTCCTGTTTTCATTTTATTTTTTTTCTTTATGGCTCAATTATTTGATTTGCTGTATTCATTTCATTTTATTTCTTTATGGCTCAATTATTTGTTTTGCCGTATTCATTTTATTTTTTCTGTTTATGTCCTCAATTATTTGTTTTGCCGTATTCATTTTATTTTTTCACTTTATGGCTAAATTATTTGTTTTGCCGTATTCATTTTATTTTATGTCTTTATGGCTCAACTATTTGTTTTGCCGTATTCATTTTATTTTTTCACTTTATGGCTAAATTATTTGTTTTGCCGTATTCATTTTATTTTATGTCTTTATGGCTCAATTATTTGTTTTGCCGAATTCATTTTATTTTATTTCTTTATGGCTCAATTATTTGTTTTGCTGTATTAATTTTATTTTTTCTCTTTATGGCATCAATTATTTGTTTTGCCATATTTATTTTATTTGTTATCTTGCTACCGCCTCTTCTGGACTTTACCTTTGTTGTTAATATTTTTCCGTAGATATAATCATTGGTACGTCCCCTTCTCGAAATTCCATTTGCAGCTAATATTTTGCTGTAGATATAATCATTGATACTGCCTTTTCTCGAATTTTCATTTGTAACTAATATTTTGCCGTTGTATAATCTTTGGTAATTCCTTTTCTCGATTTTACATTTGCAGCTAATATTTTGCTGTAGATATTATCATTGATACTGCCTCTTCTCGACTTTACATTTGCAGCTAATATTTTGCCGTTGATATAATCATTGGTACTGCCTCCTCTCGCTTTCACGTTTGTAGCTAATATTTATCTGTAGATATAATCATTGGTACTGCCTCCTCTCGCTTTCACGTTTGTAGCTAATATTTATCTGTAGATATAATCATTGGTACTGCCTCCTCTCGCTTTCACGTTTGTAGCTAATATTTATCTGTAGATATAATCATTGGTACTGACTCTTTTCGACTATACATTTGCAGCTAATATTTTGCTGTAGATATAATCATTGGGACTGCCTCTTCTCGCTTTTACGTTTGTAGCTAATATTTATCTGTAGATATAATCATTGGTACAGACTCTTATCGACTATACATTTGCAGCTAATATTTATCTGTAGATATAATCATTGGTACTGCCTCTTCTCGCTTTTAAGTTTGTAGCTAATATTTATCTGTAGATATAATCATTGGTACTGCTTCTTCTCGACTTTCCATTTGCAGCTAATATTTTCCCGTAGATATAATCATCGGTACTGCCTCTTCTCGACTTTACATATGTAGATAATAATTTCCCGTAGATATAATCATTGGTACTGCTTCTTCTCGACTTTACATTTGTTGATAATAATTTCCCGTAGATATAATCATTGGTACTGCTTCTTCTCGACTTTACATTTGCAGCTAATATTTTGCCGTTGATATAATCATTGGTACTGCTTCTTCTCGACTTTACATTTGTTGATAATAATTTCCCGTAGATATAATCATTGGTACTGCTTCTTCTCGACTTTACATTTGCAGCTAATATTTTCCCGTAGATATAATCATTGGTACGTCCTCTTTTCGACTTTATTTTTGGTCACAGTTAATTTCAATCCAAATTAGCTCCTTGCTGTTTCATTGTTTAAGTTTAAGTAAAACTGATTACTTTTAGTTAGTTTCTGATTAGATGATTCCCTAGATTATCATTTCCTTGGGGTTTCTACATGATTTAGTAATATTAGAAAAATATGATAACATATAATAAGGCCCTACGTCTTACCTGTAATAAGTTGTTTTGAATTTATGAATTTAAAAATACGTTAATAACAATTCAGTCAAGAAATAATATAGTATGGAACATAGAGGTTGTGAAATCTTGCTAACGGTGTAAGGACACCAGTTCTGTGGATGCTTAGAGTTCCTTCGCTCTCGGGTGCCTGACGTAGCATTAGTTGAGGGATAGATCCCACTCATTAGTTCCCTTTTGAGAGAAAAGTGGGTTGCTGCCCCATCCTTGTACTCGATACTATCTTTCATGATCTTCCTTGCCTTGGCATCTTCTACATTTACTGTACTACGTATATTTATTCGAATGTTTGCAACTTGCCGCAAATCCTGAATACTAAATACCAAGTAAATATCAAACGTTTTTATGCATGCCTATGTTTGTTCCGTTTTACTTTTACAGCCACTGTATAAACTGTCGTAGTTTGAGCTATATGACAGTAGCCATGTTGTAGTTTAAGCTATATGACAGTAGCCATATCGTAGTTTGAGATATATGACAATAGCCATGTCGTAGTTTGAGCCATATGACAGTAGCCATGATATCATTCAGTTTAAGCTATATGACAGTAGCCATGATATTCAGTTTGAGCTATATGACAGTAGCCATGATATCATTCACTCTTCACTGTCTTACTTGACTTAACTTAAATTAACTTTTCTTATCAAATTATAAATTTAAAAACAAATTTATAGTTATACTAGTACAAATAATTTTACAAGTTTTTTTTTTTTTTTAATTTACTCTTAAAATGTCGAATCTCTTTCTTAATATTTTCTCCTCCTCCCCCCCCCCATTAATTTCCTTTACTTTTATCTTGGACTTAAAGCCTAGAATTAATAAAAATTATGTAACATTATAAGAATCTTGGATGACTCTAGAATGTTGACATTGGTGATATTCATGAGGTGACTACCTAACTGCTAGAGACATTGGTGGCATTCATGAGAATACTACCTAACTGCTAGAGACATAGGTGACATTCATGAGAATACTACCTTACTACTGGAGACATTGGTGACATCCATGAGGTGACTACCTTACTGCTGGAGACATTGGAGACATTCATAAGGTGACTACCTAACTGCTAGAGACATTGGTGGCATTCATGAGAATACTACCTAACTGCTGGAGACATTCATGAGGTGACTACCTAACTGTTGCAGTCATTGGAGACATTCATGAGAATACTACCTAACTGTCGGATACATTGGTGAGATGACTTCTCCTAAGTTTTTGAATATTTTTTACAATACTACTATTTACCAGATTACAAATACACGTATTTTTAGGATGTAGCGTTTACACTCAAGTATGAATTATTTATTTTAAAAGCAAATGAAAGAATAGTAACATTCCGGAGAATGGAAAAACAACATGAATTGAGGGTGAGTATCTTTTTAGTCCCATGTCTTATACTTCACTAGATAAATTAAGTATAAATGTAAAGCTATATAATGTTTCAACTTGTTCTGTGTCAACTCTCTCAGTTCAAGTCTTGCGCTTTAACTGCTAACATTCATGAAATTTTAGCCGTGCAAATAATGGGTGACATCAATTGAACTTTGTACATTTTTGGAACATCCTTCCATCCTTGTACTGCTGATGTCGACCGCATGTCCATTAATTGATATACTGTTCGATGTAATTAACTTAATTATTATTAGGATCATAATTTAAGGTATATTTGAGAAATATCATCTGTATGATGAAATATGACTGGAGATGTTTGTCGGGGGGTGCGGTCAGCAAAGAACAACATAAATAAACAAAACAATATTTATTTATTTTATGCCGACGTTTTGACCTGAGTTTCAGGTCTTCATCATGGGTTATGGCTTGAGCTGAGTTTTAGGCCTAACTTCTACGCAAGAGCCCCTGATGAAGACTTGAAACTCAGGTC
>NW_027107178.1:83397-92784 GCF_000696795.3 Halyomorpha halys
ATAAATAAATAGAATAAAAAAAAAATGATTTTGTTTATTTATGTTGTCCTTTGCTGACCGCACCCTCCGACAAACTTCTCCAATGATTAATCTACGGTCAACTATCTACACCTCATCTGTATATAGTTTACTTGACACATCGTATCCTTAAATAGGATTTTTTTTAGGAAAGAGTGTATTCCATTATTTACTAAAATATGAACCTCTTAGCCCCATAGATACTGTTTTTCAAATAGCATCTTTTTTGTTTTCCAAATAACGAAAATCAATATTTTGTGAATTATTCTGGTAAATAACTACTCCTAGGAATATATTCATTGTTAACTCAGTGGTGAATTTACTAAGCTTTCATTTTAGTGCTGGTAGACACCTTTACGTACAATAGTTTCTGGACTATTAAAAATGAGTTGCGTGTACCTGAAATAGTTTAAAACCTACTTTTTAATGGAATTTGATGCTGTATCAGTTGTATATTGAAATTGAATTATTTACAAATTAAAATAAGGCAAAGTTTGACAAAACATCATGAAGACGTTGGCCTCTGAAATTTGGTTGCGACCGGTCCATAATGGCAAACCTTCATATTTCAATTTTATAATTACAGTTATTTCGGCAGCAGCTATCAAAAGCTTTTTTTTATAATCAGCCATTTTTTTTCTCCAATATTGTAAAATTAATTACTTTTTAGTGTCAGCTATGTTTTAGTCTTAGTAGTAAATACAGAATTTCCAAAAAATGTTCCTCCGAAGTATCGTTTGTTTTGTTAATTTGAATTGGTTAAAAGTCTCTCATAGTTGTTATAAAAGTGCAAATGAGTACAGAATATGAAAGAATTTGATAATTAACTAACTATAAGAGAAAGATTTTCCCAGTCCGGAATGGAATACGTATGTTACGTGTGTAACATATTGTTGGAAAACTAAAAATTGTATAAAAAGTGTATCAAACAGATGACATCGTTAAAGTATAGTTTTTTTGTCTCAATGCTTCTTAAGGGATAATCTATGAGCTATTTGTGAAGTAAGAAGAAGATAAGATTGCGATGTGATAACTTTCAGTTATAAAGTACATAATACCACTAAGTCAAAGTTGTGTAATGGTATTGCGGATCAAGTTTATATCTGATGGCCTTTAATTCTCAAAAGTTAAACCACATTTATTGCATCATAATAGGTTGACTCTTTGACAAGACCTATTGCCATAGAAAGGGCTGACCCTCTTAATATTCAAGAAAGGGTTCTAGCTTTGCTGCTCTTCACTAGTAGAGGAATTTCAGTTAAAGGGTCTGAAAGTTTTGGGTTGAGAATTGACTAATTGTTTAGGAATTGGACCAGAGTTGGAAAGTTGTGTAGGCATTTTTTTTCTTGAAAGAATAGAAAGGAAAAAAAATGCTTTCAATTTGGAATCTTAATAAAGTTTAAAGTTAAGGATTTTGGTTTTCGAAAATACTTAGTAGTTCTTGTTCACATACTTGGACTACTACATAGCATTTAATTAAAAAAATACACCTCCCCGATGAATCGATTGGTCGCATATCGATTGCAAGTTTTCGATATATCGAACAACATATACCCTTCTCGCCTCCCTGGACCAGGTGCATTGTGGCCTCGGGCGGTGTAGCTTTTTGAAAGAAGCCAGTCCTCGTGAAAAAATCCAGTTTTGATAAAATTTTTTATTGGGTCCTTTGATGGAGGGGGGCCTCTGGAAGATGTAATATATCGAGGAAGGGGGGTGTCATTGTGAATGGCATGCGCCCTTCCTAACGGTCGCACGTGCGCAAGGAGGGGCCCTCCAACGTCTTTCCTCTCTCAAAGAGCTTGTTACTTGTGTGCACTCTCTTCTCCTTGCACCGGCTGCAACGGACTTGGTGGGGTCCATTCAGCTTGTTACTTATTTTGCTTCTCCAAGTTGTTGCTCTCTTTTGTTGGACACTTTGAAATCCATTTCCATCTTCTAAGAAAGAGGTTTATATTTCCTAAGATTGGATCTGATTTCAAGCTGTAAAAAATGTGATGAAATATGTTTGCAACTTGCATATTGGTTCTATATTATTTATTATTAAATATGGATCAAAATGATTGAGGATAAAATCTTTTAGACAACACTATTTAAAATAAAACTAAATAATTTTATTTTTAGTATTTATAGTTCTATTCTATATGTAAAATCTGCAAATGTTTACCATTTTGAAACTTTTTCCTCTTCAGGTATTTGTTGCAGTATTAAAAAAAAAAATAGCACCAAATTGTAAATAGTAATAATAATTTGCTTTGGATGTCGGTTCCTTTGGGGCACTAGACACCTAGAACAGAAGCAGATAGAAGAGCAGGCTATCTCCACTGTATTTCGTTCAATTTGCCAATGTTAAATTAAGAAGGGTTAGTACAATTAAAATTTGGCTCCATAATCATTTCTCCTAATTGATCCCGTAACTTCAATGACAGATAATGGAATTTTTTATTTTATTTAGGTATAAGATTATATATAAATATAAGCGTTCAGCCAATTATATATAAATATAAGTGTTGAGCCAATTATATATAAATATAAGCGTTCAGCCAATTATATATAAATATAAGTGTTGAGCCAATTATATATAAATATAAGTGTTGAGCCAATTATATATAAATATAAGTGTTCAGCCAATTATATATAAATATAAGTGTTGAGCCAATTATATATAAATATAAGCGTTCAGCCAATTATATATAAATATAAGTGTTGAGCCAATTATATATAAATATAAGTGTTGAGCCAATTCAAATTTTCTTTATGTAAGTTAAAACCAACGACTGATTTATATATAAACCATATGTGGACAAATTATTTGCCATAAAATAAATACTGGAAGATTGCTGATTCACCGTGTGTATTAATAAATATGGATGTGGGTGCGGCCAAATTAAACTCAAGGGCTTCGTCAGGGCTGTTTTGACAGTCGTGCAACGTGGGCCGAAACGTTGGCTCAAATAAAAATAGTGCAAAATATTACTATTTGAGTTTAATTTGACCGCACCCGGACCATTTTCCATTAAAAAAATAAATACTGTATATAGATGGGTTGTACAAGAGGTGTGCCCATCAAAGAGGCGTGTCCACCAAAAGAAATCGTCATATTTAAATCCACGTTTCTATTGTTTTTTTGGTATTATATATTAATTCATTAATACATATTATTAATATGCATAACTGATTTGACCATTTTAATTTTGTGTTTACACTATAAAATTCAGTTTCTAAGCACATTACAAATAGTTTCAGTGTGTTATTTTGTCATTGATTCCAAATAGTTTCAGTTATTATGTCATTGATTACAAATAGTAATTATTGTAGTATTGTCTTATTGAATTTACCTCATTTAGTTTTATTTTGGCCATTATTCTTACTGAAAAAATTCTTTGCACCTATTTTTTTGTTGATTGTTTTATTTTTATTGCATACCAGCCCGCATGCTTTCTGTAGCAACCTACAAATAGTTGTATTGTTAGTTGTTGGCTATTGGAAGATCTCTTCAATGACAGCTTAAGGATAAGGATAAGGAAGATGATTGCGTATGATGATTATAGAATAAAGCTACAAAAACATTGGAAAAACAGCTCAAGAATTTCTTTTTATGTAATATACCTTTACTTAGATAAATTTAAAAATTTCATATTGTTACAAATTAAGAAATTTATACATTAATCAGTTTATTAAAATGTTTATAAGGAACAAAATTATACTATAAAAATATTTTCTAAAATAATAATACTTGTAATTCAAGTTTTAATGTTATAATTTCACACTGTAAAAAGTTTGTGTAGTAAAGATGATAACTATTACGTAGAGATACAGCTGCTTAAATAGGCACGCATCAAAATAAGTGAAGAATTGGATTGAGCACTTGGAGAAAGTGCTCGGGACTAATGAAGAGCCTACGCCCCAGTGGGGGAGTACGGGAGTACGTTGTGCTAGCTGGAGCGTGCCCGCCGCACGTGCCGCTCTCTACTCCCCCTCCTTATCAACTTTTGTCCTACTACTGGCACATGTACTCATTTTTTAGCGTTTTGTCAAATTGTCAAATTAGATTCCAAACGTCATTTAGGAATTGACGTAGACAAATATTTTCAAATCAGTAAACTCACCCCTCAATTTATATCTTCTTATATTTCTAGGGAAAACGGCACAAGCAATATAAATCATAATAGGTAAAATAGTTTATTTATAAATTATTGAAATTTAGATGCTTTGAAATTATTGTGAATTTTTAGTAAGTGTAAATCAAAAATATCAGTTTTCTGAAAAAGTAGATATTTTTTTCTTAGATGTGTAAAAGATGTTTGACCATTCTCTCTGACTTATAATAATTTTAACGTCCTACATAGATTTTTGTGATGGGTTATATCATTTTTCTTTTATATTCTTTATTTTAGGAAAAATAAATTAATTTTTTTATCATTATATTCTTTTATTTAATAATTAACAACGATGATTCAGTAATTTTCAATTTTTTTTGTTTATCTTTCCATTTTTTTTTTTTAATTTAATATTTTCTTCTGGCATAAGTTTTCTTATTTCTCAATAATACATGTTCTAATTTCAGTGAAGTTCCTTTTGTTTTTAGTAAAATTATTCCTGTCAATATTCCTTTCAACATTAACTTGAATTAAACCTTCAACACGAATACAAACCTTCAACCTACAAAAAAAAACGAAGTTTTTCAAAGTATTGGAAAACTCTAAAATAATGTCTTAAATACATCAAACCATTTTTATAACATTAAAAAAATGGTTTTTGGATCTAGTGGCTTTTTAGATATCTTTAATAAATAAAGTTCTTAAAATTAATATATTTTTTTTTAAATTTATTTACCGCTGTTAGATACATTCAAAGAGGGTTGACCAGGTTAGTAATATAACTAATAAAATTAGAAATATAAGTAAATAAATCTCTTTTAGCTGAAATCAGGAAACATAAAAGATATCTATTTAAAAAAAAAATACTGAAATCTTTAACTAATTGTTAATTACTGAGGAATCCAGAAAAACTATCTATTAAATTGTATGAAAATAGAATTGAAGGAAATGGGCAAAATGGATAGTTTTATGGATATTATTGACCAAGGAAAAAAAAATGAGAACCAATTTTACCACTTTACATAATTTTTTCGACCTTTTTAATGATAGGAATGTAAACTTAAATGGTCATTAGTTAGGTTTAACCTTTATCGGAATATCCTGACATTCTTACTTATCTTCCATTTTTTAAAATAATATTTACTATTGAGTATTGAAGTTGGTATTATTGAGGCACTAACACTTACTACCTGACGGAGAGGCCCCCACAGATCCAGACAACACAGACAATGCTCCGGAACCCTTGTGGTTTTAAACGTCCCTCACCTGTCCATCTCCAGTTGTGTTCCAGAAGGGTGGGGGGGTGACCTACTATCAAAGGATGTTGGCAGGTTCATCCTCCTTGTACTCTTAGTGGTGTGCGCTTTAATTTAATTCGTCCTGTGGCGCAACAACCCCAGTAGGTGGCCTGGTTCATCCTTAAATAAACTGCCCCTTTCCTTTTTTGTTAGCTGAGGAACTTTGTAAAATAAAATTATTGGAACATTCCCTACAGTTCTTGATAAGTTACCTATAAGTGCTAATTATTGGAACATTCCCTACAGTTCTTGATAAGTTACCTATAAGTGGTAATGAAGGGGCTACAATTTTCAATTACAGTCTGATTTGTGTTCGCAATATCATCTGGATTGGTGGAGTTATCGTATTTTTGTCGATTTTCAAATTAAAAAAAAATCGAAGGACCTGTGAAGGCGAAAATTTGGTTCGAAAAACTTTAATATTAGAAGAAGATAGTTGACCGGCCTGCCTTCGGGTGGCGGTCAATAAAGGTGTCAAAATAGTAGAAGGAAATTTATTTATTGCTAAGGAACGTTTGTAACGACTCAAGTTGTTATCTTTGTTTGAGCCTGGTTGCCTTGACGATGCCCTGCAAAAAGGGGTGAAACGTTGTTTAACAATAAATAGTTTTCTTTTACTATTTTATGCCTTTATTGACATCCACCCGGACTAATCCTCCTACAATGGAAAAACTTTAATGTTTCTGTTGTTATAAAAATTCCTATTTGAGGATTTCTGGAGATGCGAATATCAACTGTGATAACCTTTTATAAAATTTTATACTTGTAATGAATACTTCAGTTTAATTAAAGATATGTCTAAACTCAGTTCTCTATTTATCCATTGTTTGTTATCATTAATGGGAAATGGTTAATCATTCCAAATAAAGAGAAGCGGAGGTAAAGGGATGCTCTGTTAAACTATTTCAACTGAAAAATACCTAGCTCATGTAAAAGTTTATTTAAATCTCCATTAATGTACTCACTTTAATCGAAATCGTTTGGTTCTTTTTTAGAGAAAAATAAAAAAAGTGTAAATTTCGTTGCTGATAATTTAATAATGTACATTTGTATGTGAAATGTTTAATGATTTGTAAGAAAGACTTGTTTGATGGCATC
The DNA here is from genome assembly GCF_000696795.3 of Halyomorpha halys. NCBI lineage: Eukaryota > Metazoa > Arthropoda > Insecta > Hemiptera > Pentatomidae > Halyomorpha > Halyomorpha halys. The sequence goes on from NW_027107178.1 coordinate 89,909, forward strand.
TTAGCACATTAGATAATTCATTAGAGGTATATAACTTTGTTATTTTTTATTTCATTATTATACTAGTCATTATTATACACTAGTCAGCTTTGTAGTAATGAGAGTAAATACAAATAATTTTTTAATAAAGGAAGATTGCTCATTGATCGCCTGTATCAATAAATGGAATATGGTCCGGGTGCGGTCAAATTAAATTCAAATAGTAATAATATAAATAAAATAATATAAAATAGTACATATTATTACTATTTGAGTTTAATTAGATCGCACCCGGACCATATTCCATTTCATTTTTTAATAAATTTGATTTTCTTCGTTTGTGAATATATTCATTAGGAAGAATATTATTTATGTTTTCAATGTTCGTGTCAGGAAAATATTTTTGCGCATTATCAAGCGAAAGTAGCAGTTGAGGTTTCATAAAATTAACACAGCCATTTTCGCACCAATTCATAATTCCCTCCAAATTTGGCCCAAATGGGACTATTTGTTTCCAAATATGGGATTCCTGAGGACGCATGCGCCAGCCAAAGTATAGGACGGGATCTGATTGATATGGGGCTGATGTCTACCTGTGAACCAAGTACGTTCTTTGTGGTTACATTTTTACTCCCGTCGCTTGTAGGAAGTAGAAATACAAATTTATTTCCTTGTTTTTCCTCATATTTTGCCCGTGACCTGACCCTCCATACCAGACTGAAGGCTTCGTATTGTTGGGCTGTTGACATAGCTTCAAATATCATGCCATAGTTAGTTAATTCATTGGTGAAGCTATAAGTTAGCCTCAGTTTTATTATCTTGCTGCTAGATGCCTTAGATACGCTCGACCTGCTCGGAAGACACGGCCCGCTGAATAGCGATGGAGTTAAAGGTCCGCCGAGGCACGTGCTGGTTTCCGGCGGAAGAGCCAACGGCCTGGACAGGTGTGCTACCTGAGCCCATGCAAATCCCTGCATATCCTCCAGCTGCTGCAACAGCTGTCTACCTTACGATTCTAATGGAATTTGCATATGAAGAAAGTCCCTGCTTCTATAGACATCTCAATGGGATAAGACCATCTCTATTAACTTTACTATCAGCTTGTACAAAGGGAAGGTGCTTCTATATTCGAGATACTACTCAATTTTCATTATTATTGTTTGTGGTATTTTGTTCGAGGCTCAGCTAAAAGGAACCGAACGAGTTTCTTGATAGTTTATAATTACTACAAACATTTAATAATCATTATAAACATTTAATAATTATTATAAACATTTAATCAGAGACTTGATTCTGTTTTTTAAGCTGTGTTAAAATTTTTATTTTTCATTTTTATATATTTTAGTTTGCTATAAAATGATCCCTGAGGGTGCCTCAGCCGATAGGGACTATTAGACCCCCAGAGCCTAGTATAGCCTGTTATATTAAATGCGACGAGAGTATTCATCCAATTTAATCGAGATCGTTAGAGCCCTTTTTGAGAAAATCTATAAAACATGTAAAATGGATTATATAAAGTACTACTCCCGGTTTGTCGATTTGAAGACAAAAGTTCCTGTGGCGAACACCTGAATATGTAATTTAAATTGGTCACTTATATACTTGGTTATTGGGACTTGTACGAGGGTCGAGTATTTTGTGTCCAAAACTCCAATTCTAAATATTTCCTCTTATTGTATATTCGTAGTTGGTAAGTCAAATTTAAAAAAATAAAAAAATATGCTATTTTAAACACTTTCATTGAAATTCAATGCCTACCCCAGTAATTAATATTTTATTTTTCAAGAAAATATGTTATTAATGAAGAACCTACAACTGGGTCAATAGGTACATTGTTTCACAACAACCGCATCTTATTTATCAAGTATTAGGTCTGGTTAGGAAAAATAAAGCTAGTTTTTCCAAACGTTTGATAAAAATTAATCTATTAAAAATATAAATATGAAGTCATTTAAATTATATTTAAATGAAATGGAATTAAATGAATTAATTATAAGAAATTGAGTATAAGCCAAAACTATTCGGTAATTCTATAATTTAACTTCAATTACAATTTTAAGATTTCAAGGCTATGCCATGATGGTAGAGTAGCTGTAGTAGCTGAGGGAATTGAGGCGGCACCTTAGCAACCTCTAAATATGAGCGGTGCCGGTTCGATTACTTTCGACGTCTGGGTGGGTTTACTTTCATTGAGTTAGGTGGCTCCGCGGAATGAAATCTCGGCCCTTCCAATCTGGTTAGAATAGCAGTAAAAAAAAAAGAGGGAACAAGATATGTTTGTTTCTGTCCGGTTAGAAGAACGTAACGAAATAGTAAAGAAGTAGAGCCTCAAACAGCCAAATCTCTTTGACTGAAAGTTACAGGCTCGTGGTGAGCTCCCTCATATCAATTGATTTTGTAAAAGTAGATGATGAAGTCCATACTAGATTAACCTATAGTACTCTCTAACTTGCGTGTCTAGGAAACATGGCAATGCATGCACTTTTAACTATCAGTAATGTCGGTGCATGTTCTTCCACTATCAGTTATGTTAATGTATGTGCTTCAACTATCAGTGATGTGAATGTATGTGCTTCAACTATCAGTGATGTAAATGCATGTACTTTAACTATTAGTGATGTCAATTCATGTACTTCAACTCAACTATCAGTGATGTCAATGCATGTACTTTAACTCAACTATCAGTGATATGAATGCATGTACTTCAACTCATCTATCAGTGATTTCAATGTATGTATTTCTACTGAACTATCAGTGATGTGAATGTATGTACTTCAACTCAACTATCAGTGATGTCAATGTATGTGCTTCAACTATCAGTCATGTCAATGCATGTACTTTAACTCAAATTACAGTGATGTCAATGCATGTACTTCAACTCATCTATCAGTGATTTC
>NW_027107178.1:93725-98010 GCF_000696795.3 Halyomorpha halys
CCTAGACCATTCATGAAAACATCTTTATATAAGGCACTTCATAACCTTATATGTAAAACAGTTCTAGATACTTGAATTTCATCTTGTGATTTGATCAGTTGTTTACCTTCTTCTCAGCACACTTTGGCACAACTGTTAAACAATGAACCGGTTTTCAGACGAAGGCCCCATAACTACTGCCTCTACCCGGGCGGTCTGTTAAGAATTGCAGGAGCCGTTTCAAATGTTGAGTAGCCGTGGCGCCAAAGCGGTCTCCTTGCCAGAGATGTCAAACCTTAGTTTAGTCCCAAAAGCTTTTTCCCTTCGGCCTCTTGTGCTACACAAATTAGTTCTTATTTAGGGTTATATTTCTCTTTCTTTTCATCGGGTGTTTTTTCTCTTCTGCGCAATGGAGATTTGCTTTGATTTTTGTTTAAAAAAAAAAAAAAAAGTTTTGTCATTTACCACCTCAAAGCCTTCTTTAAATTTTTTTCACATAACTTGCTGCTTCTATTTTTCATCTACTCTACCTCATTATGTTGTTCAGTGATTTCTAGTTTTGTCCATCATTGTTTTCCTTCGCATACATGCTTCTCAAATTTGGAATTTGATCCACTACTGATGAAGGTTACAAAAATAATTTTATTTTACCTATCTGGTTTTTGATCTAACACTAAATTTGGGTTACACTAGTATTAATGATTAGATTTTGCTCTTTTATCTGCTGATTAGTTAAAGAAAAGAGATTCCCTTCTTGAAACTCTCTTTAGAGCTCTCTTCATCAGCTTTCACTTACCATACTACTTCATCAAAAGTAAGCCGCACTTAAATATGTAATTTAAGTTTCACCTACCACACACTAACCATTTAATTTCAGTTTCAGCTACCACACACTAACCATTTAATTTAAGTTTCACCTACCACACACTAACCATTTAATTTCAGGTTCAGCTACCACACACTAACCATTTAATTTAAGTTTCACCTACCACACACTAACCATTTAATTTCAGGTTCAGCTACTACACACTAACCATTTAATTTAAGTTTCACCTACCACACACTAACCATTTAATTTAAGTTTCACCTACCACACACTAACCATTTAATTTCAGTTTCAGCTACCACACACTAAATAAATACTTGAAGCTATTTTAATCAATTAAGACTTTAGCAGTTGTTAGTTGTATAGCATTTTTTAAAATTTGGACTTCTTTCTATAGAAATATTCTTCTTCTTAAATTGTATAGTAAATAGTAAAACTATATTCTTGACTATTTATCTAGCCGATCCAGGTAATTTCTTTTTCAGATAACAAAAGCCCTGTTTTGCCCATCCTAGTTCCACGAAATGCGATCTTTAAGAACCTCCTTAGATCAGGTCAAAGGAAACCTGACCGAAACCAATAATTTTGTAATTTGATAAGTTCAAATATTTTTTGTATTTTCTTCTAAAATTAGTATTATAGATCCACAATGGTGTTGTATATTGCTGTTTAACTGTTGGACGCTCTTAAGTGGTTATAACAATGAAATACTCTGAAGATATTTCCACAATCGTTGCAGTAATAGTATAAACTAAGTATGATATTTGCTATTTTGTTGATACTATCGTACTTGGTTTTGGGTGATAGTGGTAGTCCCTGCAGATGATTTCCTCCTGCATTTACAGAGAACCGACACAGATAATATTCTAATGTATTCTCGGGGATTCCGGGATAAAATGGCTTTAATGCAGGGAGGGATATTTCACCGCCAACTCAGTCCGTGTCGAGATTCGACTTTTTCTAAAAATCTATGGTTTCTTTTGTATCTGAACACTCCTCCATTTTTGTCACGATTTGCTAAATTTTCTTTTTCATTTTCTATTCGAAATTAGCCATGTGTAATGTCAAATAACTATGACCTTTCAAGCAGTCTCATCTGATTTCCGTGATCGAAAAACAAACCAATCCAGAGTATTTAGAAGAGTATGATTTTTTCATGAATGAGGAGTTGTCACTAAGGTCTGTAGAAACTGATATACACACTCATCGAAAAAAATTTTAGATTACCCCTGCCTTTTCTAAACTCTAAGAGGCAGGTTTCGAAGCAGTCAAGTAAGGTGATATTTTGTTACAAAACAGGTTCTCAATCGTGACAAAAGTTGTGAAATGTTCAGTTATTCCAGAAAAAATTTGGATTTTGATGGTTTCAAGTTAAATATGATGGTTACATAAATTGCAACCTTGGGTATCAGAAGATGGCTACAACAATCCTCCTGACTACAAATATAAATATCCTCTGACTCTTACTACAAGAAACTAGAAGTCATTCAGAATGTATCTATGAGAATAATAATAATGAAGGCTTAACGATCCCGAAGGTTCGATGCCGATACCACCAAACGCTCCCTGTCTACATCCTTCCAGCGATGCTCCTCTAAACCCAATTCCACTAAATCAGTTTTTTAACGCAATCCTCTCATCTACGTTTCGGTCTACCCCTCGGAGTTTTACCCGTTGGTTCAGTACTTATTAACATTTTAGGAATTCGCTCGTCACCAAGCCCTACAACCTTACACGTCCAACTTATACACTGCAATGCTATAACTTGAATTATATTTACCGGGTGTAAGTCCCGTAATTCAGCGTTGTGCAATCTTCTAAATTCTCCCGTTAATTATTCCTTTTTTAATATTTTTCGCAATACTTTATTTGCGAAAACCTTAAGACGCAGTTCATCCCTTTGTGTAAGAGGCCACGCCTCGCATCGATAAAGAACAGTGGGAAGGACAATAGTTTTGTAAATTATAATTTTTAAGTTTTTATATAGCAGGCTTTCATTTCCTCATCATTTTGGTTTTTACTAAATACTTAAACTTATCTACCTGTTCAAACGTATATCCTCCTATATCTATATCATCGAAATTGCACCCGTTTCTGCTGCTAACCATGTATTTTGTTTTATCCGTATTTATTTTAAGACCTATTTCCTTACTGGAGTTTATTAACGTGATTGTATTTAGTTCTATAGTTTCTTTATCCTCACCCAATTATACCAAATCATCAGTATACCCAAACACCGGTATTTTACCACCCAGAGTTAAACCCTTTTCGGTATTCAATCTATGAGAATAGTAAACAATTATTCTGCTGCCTGACTTACAACAGGCAACAGGTTAAAGAGTACACATTCTTACTGCTTCAAAACTTCTCTCTTACTCCTATTTTTAGCAGCCCTTCATACAAAAGTAGGATACTACGGAAAAATATCACTAAAGAGATATACCCACAACCGTACCAAAAGAGACACCCTGAAACGTACCAACGATGCACTCACAACCGTACCAGAGATCACCCACTAACGTATCTGAGATACACCCACAAACGTACCTAAGATACACCCACAAACGTACCAAACAAATACAGTTAAACAATACTTCAACATTGTACCTGAATTGCGCAAAACTTGTTTAATGTATATATTTTATTTTTCAACCAAGTGTATTAATGGTTCATTTCTTGCATTATTTATATCTGTTTACTTTATTTTTAATTACTTCTCTTTTTTCTCTCTAGTGTTTGAAACTTAATATATGTAAAAAAGGAAATTCAAAGCAGCTCGCCCTTTATCGTGTACCGTAAATCAATATATAATGAATGTAATGATTAATAAAAAAAAAAACTTCAGTTTTGGTAAACTATTCCTCATTCAATTATGGACATTTCCTGTAGTACTACTATAAAAGTTGTTTGTTATATTTAATATCAGTTTTTATCATCTCATTCTCAGTATCGAATTGTCAGGATATAAACATGAACTGTCATACTGCCTCTCATAAACATGAACTGTTTTAGTGGCAGGTTGGTGCTATCCCAACAGGAAACTTTGACTGTGAAACTGGACTTGGTGTATGATAATGACAATGCTTGTATATTTTATACCCCGGGGAGCGATGGTCCTATATCACTTTCGAAATATTAGCTTAAAACGGAAAGAGAACATTTTTTAGATAGTCAATTAATATATAATTAAATCGAGCTATATTTAAAAAGCTGAAATTGAAAAACGGCATGAAAAGACAGTTGGTTTTTTTTTTAGCGATAATGTTATTTCTAATTATTCGCAATATAATGTGTTTATTATTGTTAACAATAAAATGTGTATTTCATTATTGACATAGCAGTTAGGAGCTTTATTATAAAAGGGACTGGAGGAAGTAGTGTGCCTTGACATCCTGTTGGTCGTTGATGCCGTGCATGGGTGCAGAACGGAATTAAGGGCTCACATGTTGCCTATGTTTCAGTTAGCAAACAATAAATAAG
>NW_027107178.1:98787-107301 GCF_000696795.3 Halyomorpha halys
CTCTTCTTAAAGCGTCTAATGCAAGTTTATTAAAAGCTCACATGTTGCCTATGTTTCAGTTAGCAAACAATAAATAAGGAATTAACATAACCATACCTCTTCTTACGGGTTTTGTAAAAAAATTGATAATTGTCCTCTCCCTCTTTTACAATTATATATCACTCATTTAGAGTAGTGTGTGATTTGGTCAAGTTTTCAGTATTCTGAGATTTGGCCTGCATTAATGGGAATATCCTTGAAACAGGGGAAAAAATCATGCTTTTCCTAGATCCTGTAGCATATATAGTGTGATAATCACAAACTAGATAATCAAAATTGGCACTTTCGAAAATCGATTTTTTTCCCCTGGGGCACCACTGTGCGTCGTTTTTCCTGATGAGCAGGCTGTAGGCACACCGAAGACAGCCAGCCTCGAACCGTAGCAGCAGTCTGCTTTTTAATAAGGTTCCCAGTACTTCGCCGCCACTACAACTGCAACATCGTCTGCGAGTCTCACAGCCGTGGCTCCCTTCTGTATTATCCTAGTGTGGAGCCCTATACGACACAACTAGTCACTTTGTATCTCCTTTGGCCAATGTCAGAAACATAATACAGAACTCTATCTATTTAAAGTAGTCTGCAAAAACGCTCATAACATAGACTGGCACCGCCAAAGTTCTTAGCACATCTTACATACAGGTCCATCTTGCAGTGCTAAAAGCATTCTTAATATCTAGAGTGATGATTGGTGCATAAAACTTTGCACCTCTCCTCCACCTTGCTCCTGCAGTTCCTAAACGTTCATCTCGACTGCCAATCCATCACCATCTACCGTGGATCGCTCTTTACGAGATCCATATTGAGCCCTCGAGAGCCCATTCACACCCTCCGTGAACTCTTGTAGCGTGAGGGTAAGGATTTTTCAAATTCTTTACCCATCGTATCCAATAAGCAAATTGGACGATAGCTTGACGGGTCATTCAGTCTTCCCTTACCCTTTGGAATAAGTACTAAACACTAATAGAATTAAGCCTTCACGAATGCAAGAATTGAAGAGATCAATAAAAAGATTCCGTCCAATCCTAGTGCCCTGCCATGTTGGTCTGAGGTGATCTCCTCAACCTCTTACTGCGTGATTTGCGGAAAATCCGTTGTATATATATTACCTATACACTCGCGATAGTATTTGCCTGTTCCGGGAATAGTGTACTTACTATATTGCCCACAACATTCGATCTCGTGAGGTGCTGTATCGTGCCTTTAGAAAGTTTCTTAAGTGCTATTTTGTAAAGCCTACCCCATGGGTCTGCATCCACCTCATCACTATGTTCTCTCCACACCGTGGTTTGCTTTCTAAAATGGCTTGTCGGAGGTTCCTTAGAGCTCTCTTTAACTCTTCCTGAAGCACAGAAAACTCCGGTTCCTTGGTTGCAACACTGGCGAAGATCGGCAAGAGTATCCGTCCACCAGTACATTGGGGTATAATGTTTATCAGGCTTTGAACGGGCTCTAGCTGCATCACAAGATTCAAGTATTGAAGAGGTCAGTATAGGCGGCTTTTCCTGGGCTGACCCTTTCAATTCACATTCATCCTCTATTATTAAAGGGAATGAACCGTCATCAAAAGTGTTTGTGTTGCAGGGAACGATTCTCCATCGACAACTCTTGTTTCTTGTAGACGTATCCAGTGTAGTCAATATAACCTGGTGATCGCTGTGTATATTAAATGCACAAGCCTTCCAAGTAGCAACCCGTTTCAGGCTATCACTAACAAACGTCAAATCAATGATAGATGATCTTTCTGCTCTAGTAAACGTCGGGGTTCTAAAGGATATCCTGGGCAGGTTCACAATGGTTCAAATTGAGCTGGAGTATGTTCATCTGCGATACTGTTGGACCCGGGTCATTGTTTTCAATGCTGAACGGAAAGCTGGACAGTTACTTCTTCCGCTGGGGTGGTCAGAATCTCCATTTCCCGCACTTAATGCGCATTGAGGTTTCTGTTCACAATCAGTAGCTTTTTGACCTTTGTTACAACAGTTTCGACATAAGGAGGTCCAATCTTTCGTGTATACGGCTAACAACCAGGTTTCCTCCTACCTTACATTGAGCCATAACCTTCCTAGCCTGGAGAACCAGCAGTAAAATGACCGCTGTTTGCGTACCTCCTCAGAATTGATGGTTGGATCTTACTGCTGTGGTGGTCACTGACTCTTTACCCAGGAGAGGTTAAGGCCTCCGCAACCTCCTCTTTGGTGATGAGAGCATCCAAATGACGTAGTTGGAAAAGAGACTCCTCCGTCCAAGTCCGCACTTCCGCCCCTTCGCCAAGCACTCAATCCAAGATCGCCTTTATTAATTTTCCGGACCTAATTGAAAAGGCCTTATCAAGCATCGCCGGATCTTCTCTTACTTATCCAGTATTTTCACAATGATTGCGTCAGGCCTCGGTGGCTTAGGGCGTGGTTTCTTCCTCCATCTTTTGCGTACTTCTTGTCAGTTTTCTTCTTGTGGTTCCTTACGTTGAATTACCGATCACAGATGGCGATCTACGTTATGGCGCATTGGGTTGTACGGTTTTCTTCGTATTTCTTTTATCGCCCGAAAAAGGTGTGGTAACTATCCCCTCGGATTTAACACCATTCTTTCTTGGTGGACTTATCTCCTTTGTTCGGGTGTGGCCCTCTGCAGTTTCGAAGATAAGAAGGCACCCGTTTTCAACTTTTCAAAATTAGATTTTGTAGGCTTAACTATAGACGTTATTCTTTGTGGGAATAAAATAGAGAAGTTGTTTTATCTAGCTCCCAAGGTTCTGCATCACCTCTGAAGTAGTTAGCCTTTTATTTTTAGTTAGTTATATTTTATGTAGTCGTATTTTATTATCTTAGTATTGAAACTACATTTTTGTTTTTGTTTTGTAGTTAGTTATATTTTAGTTACTTTTATTTTAGTTCGTATTTCTTTCTTTTCTTTTGTTTGCTAAGATTTTATATTTTTTCTACAACCCTAAGTACTGCTTGCCACAGGTACACTATCATCTGATTTTTGTTTCTTGTATTGAGTTTCGGCTCTCATTAATAAATAGTGTTTATTGTAGTCTTTTATTGTTTTTCATAATTCATTACTAAATGAATTATTCCCTTACTAAATTAATGAATTACTAATTAATTACTTAAGTTTCGGCTCTCATTGATAAATGGTGTTGGCTTTTATTCTTTTTCTTAATTAATTACTTCAAATTACATCACTCCATGACGCTTCACTTGCAGTGGACAGAGGAAGCAGACTCTGCCCAGACTCGTCCATGATATAACTATATGAGAAGATAATGGACTTGTGGAGGACTCTTCAAATTACTCTGCTTCACGGCAATGTTCCTCCAGCGGGAAGAGCTCCCCATAGAAACCCAGATGCTGCTCAAACCTTGGACGATGGCCATATGAGAAGATAATGGACTTGTGGAGGACTCTTCAAATTACTCTGCTTCACGGCAATGTTCCCCCAGCGGGAAGAGCTGCCCATGATATAACTATATGAGAAGATAATGGACTCTGCTTCACGGCAATGTTCCTCCAGCGGGAAGAGCTGCCCATAGAAACCCAGATGCTGCTCAAACCTTGGACGATGGCCATAGGAGAAGATAATGGACTGGCGGAGAACTCTTCCTCTCCTTTGTCAGGGAAAGGGGAACAGAGTTTAGAAAAACTTCTTAACAAGGCAAGAAGAGAAGGAGGGTTAGGGCGAGGGGGGCTCATAAATATGTAACCCGGTCCCTGTGGTGGGGGGATGTTTCCCCAAATAGACGGCTGGCACGGGGGGCAGATTTCCGTTATAGTAAACCTGATATAGGGGGCACCGCCTTATAATATAGGGGACGCTGCCTTCGGCAGTATAGGCAACGTCTTGGGGAGATTGGGTATGTTTCATACTTGGGTAGGTTCATTGATATCCAATTTTTCCCAATCAGTTTCTTTCGTTTAGTTTCTCATTTATTTAAAAGTGGCGTTAGCTTTTTTTTTTTTTTTTTTTTTTTAGCATTCCTCATCGATTTCAAAATATAATTTTACAAGCAGTAAAAAAGTCATTAATTAATTATTTAATTATATACATTAGTCATGAAATGCTAATGTAATGGAGGCTGCCATTGAGCACTTGGGGTAGCTTTATCTTTTATCCTTGTATTTTAGCAAATCCTACTTAGTATCCTTCGTGCTTCTATCCTTTTCCTTCAAGATTCCGATCAGCTCATTTATTTCTCTTTAATAGAGTTGACCATTCAACGATTTATCCCATTTGCTCTTTTATTTTTGTTGTGTATTCATTATTTAGCGATTTGGTTGTATTACAACCATTCATTAAGCTGTTCTTACTGCAGCCATAGGTGCAGGCAACTACTTGCTGGATCCATTGTAAGGGAAGTAACGTGCAGTCATCCACCATTATTTTAATAATTTTTTAATTTATCAACACAACATAATTTCATTCCTTAAGTATGAAATACTTATTGTAATAATTATTATATTTGTATAAAATAGCGAATTATAATTATATATTTATTTAATTCTTTCCTTAAAATCTACCATCGATTTGATGATGAGTATGACAGGATTAATTCTGGGCTTAAATATAGTAATTTTACTAGAAAACTAAAATGATGAATTTTTAGTAGAAACGTTAAAAACCATTAGAGCCTGCCTAAGTTCACTTTAGAGGAATTAGACGAACCTCTTAAACCAGTATTTCACACCCTTCAAGCTTACAGTAGCTGTCAATTGTGGGAGATATTGTGACATATGACGATGTTTCAATCGCCTGATTACACTTGCATCGATTTACATTAAAAGTTGACTTACATTGAAAACTTGATGAGGTTATGTTGACTCAATTTAGATCCGTTAAGCCCTCATTCCCACCCTTCAAAATCCATCCGACTAACTTTGTGTTAAGACGGAATTTAGTTGAACTTGATTCCTTGGCCCAGAGAAAAGTTTTTACTTTTACTACGTTAGTTCGTTTTCGTATCATTTCCTAATAATTTTAAAATCAAACTAACTTGAAAATGATATAAAAAGTAGTTGCGTATTTTAAATAATGATATGAATATTATTATTAGGGAATAAAATAATGGCTGAGATAACCTTGGAAGGTTAAGCTAGCCATTTATTGTGGAGGGTACTATTGTATATGGAGGGACGACCCTCAAGGACGTACTATTGCCTAATAATCCTCACCTCACCTAAACAGGTTAGTATAACCCCTCTAGTCTAGTTTAACGGCACTATCGACCAACATATTTAATTCCACCCTTCTTTATTATTATACTTATTTATTACTCTTATTTAGTTGTTTATATTATTTGGAGCAAGGTAGGTTTGCTGATGCCTATGCAGTCCTATGATATATTTACAATTCCGATTCATTAAATTTTAACCATGGTGTTTCCTAATAAACAGTTAATAGGTTGTTGTCTGAATTATTTATATTATTGTTTATTATGATACATAACTTGAAAATTTCAAGGGAAATTTACTCGATATTTGTGGCAAGATGTATTTAATTAATATCGATATGGGTAAAATGCAAAAAAAAAAAAAATCTGACAAAAGTTTTAATATTTATTCTTAACAAATTAATTGATTTTATTTATTTATTTGTTTTTTACTTTTTAATAAGTTGTTTTTACATTCAATATGGTTTCTATATCTTAAAGTCTTATACGTTCAGATGGTTTGCTTTTCTTTTCTTTGTATGATAAGGTATCTTACTAATAAAGTACCTTATCTATTGTCCGTTCAACGTATCTTTCTGCTGCAAAAGATTTTATTTCTCTATAGCCATGCAAATTGGGTTCATACTAACAATACAATATTTTTCTTAATAATAATAATAAGTAAATAAATAATTATAATTCTATAAAAATTTGTATTTATCTATTTTTAATTATTGCTAACAGTTAGAACTGTTATGTATTAATCGATTGTAATTATTGCTAACAGTTAGAACTATTTTGATATATAAGAAGATGGTCAGGGTTGCGGTCAAAAGTGAAACAAAAATAGTTATTAAAAAATTATATACAAAAATTATCTTATCTTTGTATTTTTATTCCTATCATTGTATCTTATCATAGTATCATTTTGTATCTTTTTAGCCCTGAAGAAGCCCTGCAAAGTGGGGCGAAACGTTGGAAAATAAATAGTTGTAAACTATTTTTGTTTCACTTTTGACCGCAACCCTGACCATCTTCTTATATATCAATTTTTACGGTCAATTATATATACATATATAGAAATATTTTGTATTTATCGAATGTTAAATATTGCTAACTGTTAGAATTGTTATGTATTTATCGATTGTTAATTATTGCTAAAAGTTAGAACTGTTATGTATTAATCGATTGTAAATTATTGCTAACAGTTAGAACTGTTATGAATTTATCGATTGTTAATTATTTCTAACAATTAATTGAATCGATCCTATAAATTGACACTTCTCGTCGGTCAACTCTTGTGATATTCACTCCTGATCTTCTATTACAGCAGACCGAGTGTGTGACTCTTGTGATATTCACTCCTGGGCCCTGTTTCATAATAAAGGACTACCATTAGTTTTGTCGATTTAACTCAATACAATTACATTGACTTGTACAATAGTAACTTGTACTTTAACAATTTTAACTCTGTAATATCAATAATAGTGATGCCTATTATGAAAAAAATAAGTATTATCGTAATTACCAAGTTGTTTCAATACTTTTATTTATGAACTAATACTATTAGCTCTCATCATGAAACAGTACCCTGGTCTTCCATTACAGTAGACTGAGTGTGTGACTCTTCTAGTATTGACTCTTGGTGTTCCATTTTAGTAGACTGAGTGTGTGACTCTTCTAGTATTGACTCTTGGTGTTCCATTTTAGTAGACTGAGTTTGTGACTCTTGTAGTATTGACTCTTGGTCTTCCATTATAGTAGACTGAGAGTGTGACTCTTGTAGTATTGACTCTTGGTGTTCCATTTTAGTAGACTGAGTGTGTGACTCTTGTAGTATTGACTCTTGGTCTTCCATTATAGTAGACTGAGAGTGTGACTCTTGTAGTATTGACTCTTGGTCTTCCATTTTAGTAGACTGAGAGTGTGACTCTTGTAGTATTGACCCTTGGTTTTCCATTTTAGTAGACTAAGTGGGTGACGCTTGTAATATTGACTGTTGCTCTTCTATTACAGTAAACTGAGTGTGTTACTCTTGTAATATTGACTCTTGGTCTTCCATTATGGTATACTGAGAGTGTGACTCTTGCAGTATTGACTCTTGGTCTTCCATTATAGTAAACTGAGTGTGTGACTCTTCTGATATTCACTCTTGGGTCCTGTTTCATAACAATTTTAACTCTGTAATTTCAATAATAGTCATCTCTATTATGAAAAAATAGGTATTATTGTAATTACTATTAGCTCTAATCATGAAGCAGTATCCTGGTCTTCCATTGCAGTAAACTGAGTGTGTGACTTTTCTAGTATTAACTCTTGGTCTTCCATTATAGTAGACTGAGTGGATGACGCTTGTAATATTGACTGTTGGTCTTCCATTACAGTAAACTGAGTGTGTTACTCTTGTAGTATTGACTCTTGGTCTTCCATTATAGTATATTGATTGGGTGACGCTTGTAGTATCAACCAACCCTAACCAAGAGTTAGTCTTCCATTATAGTAAACTGAGTGTGTGGCTCTTGATATATTGAATGTGCATAGAAAGTTGTATAATATAAATGGTATAATAAAAGGAAGACAGCAAACTAAAAAAATGAATTTTTTTTATAAATACAATATAAAAAAAATAATACATTTATGTGTATTTATATTCTTTTAGTTATGTTCTGCATTCTTATTTATTATATAATTTTGTGTCTAACATTTTCTATGTATATTGTTGTAATCTACAATGTATATATCTTGCTCTCATGAAGCCCTGCGAAGTGGATTAAAACATTGCTAATAAGTATTTTTTCTGATATTTGTTTATACTTTTCTTTACCGCCACCGTTCTCAGTACTTTCTTTTGACACTCAGTTCAAGAGTGTAATGTTTCAGCATTTTATATCTTGTTTGTATATATTTCTTATGGCTTTGTATATTTCTTATGACTGTGTATATTTCTTATAACTATGTATATTCTTCGTTTTCATCTATTAATTATTTATTCAATTACTGTAATAGACCAGCTGGCTATTAAAACATCTACGGTCAATGGGCTGGCTAAACATCTTTTTATGTACAGTTCTATTATTCTTAAGGTTATCGCAGAAATGTTTTTTTGACGTGACGTCTTATAAATCATTTTGCGGGATGCCATGTTAGAAAAAGTGTCCCGTAACGGAAATTGACTTCATTTAACATATGGATATTATATCATATGTATAAAAATTAATTAATAACATACCATTCTATTAATGGTATGTTATTATTTAATATTACATGCGCGTAGGACACGCGGGATGCCATGTTAGAAAAAGTGTCCCGTAACGGAAGTAGATTGT
>NW_027107178.1:107986-118466 GCF_000696795.3 Halyomorpha halys
ATATTAGCATAGAGTATACGTTGTCACGGAAATATGTCGCCTCGGCGCGAAGCGCCGAGGCCTACACACACGGGCACGGTTTTTTTTCTATCCTAATCAATTTATAATATTATCATTTTCACATAATTTTATCTTTAGTTGAAATTCCATTTTCAATATTGATAGTTTTTCGATAGTATTTTTGAATTGTTTGGTGTGATAATTATATTACTTGAATTTTTAAAAATCCAATTAGACAATATAATATTCTCTTCTAAATGATATATTCTAGACGAGGCTGACCTTGAGGGGTCGAATGAAATATTTAAAACAATATAAAGGGTGATAATGATGAATGGGGCCTCATAACTCACAACTGCTAACCATATGAAAGGGCCGAAGACCTTGGAGCTAATAGGGTAAGGAGGGCTAGGAACTAGGCTACAGGTGAGTTCGAGGTACGTTATGGATGAGCAAGGTCGTTGGAGGCTCTATAAAAACTAGTGCGGCTAGACCAGTATGTAGAGCCCCCACTACACAGCCGTTCTCATTGGCTATTCCCTTCTTAGAGCGATAGTGTCCGCCAATCAGGTGCAAGCATTCACAAAAAAAAATAACACTGATGTGACTTTATGCTTTTGATTAATAATCCTTAACATTGGAATAGTGCAATAACTTGCAAGCACTCGAATATAGTTTGTGAAAGGGGGGGGGAGAGTTTGGTAACAAATATCATTTTAGGATTGTACTTGTTTAGCTACAATGGTTCTGTTATAGTGAATCCCAATTTACCAACCGTTCCCATAGTGAATTCCAATATACCAATCCCGTCAAGTATATATTACAGCTCATCTACAGCTTTATTATATACTTTTGCTATCCATAATTTGATTTGTTACTTCGCTTCAAATTCCAGGCTCAAGCTAGATATTGAAATCATATATTAAAAATGAAGGCAATAACATTATACAAATTAAACGTTAGATAAGTAGATATCAATTAAGTAATTTGAAGTTAAACAAAATAGCCAATTTAGTTATTACGATTATGATCTGAAAGGTATTATGATTATGATATGATAGGTATTATGATATAATAGGTATTGTGATTATGATATAACATGAACTCCAATAATACTTCTAGAGGAGAAGATCTCGAGGCCATCTTATTTTCAGAAGCCTAGGAGGATTATTAGGTAATGAAGGAAAAGCCAGGTTATAGTACAAGAGCCCGTGGGAAAAAAAATTTCCCGAATTCATTAATGTAAACTGCTTATCGCTAGGAGTCAAAATTGATGAGAATGCCAATTCAGTTCAGGGGAGTTTGAAAATGGGGGCCGTACCAAAAGTTACAAAATCTCAAAAAATGCTGTTATTTCATACCTCTTGGTTTTTTTCTCAAATGAACCTAGGGTTGGTACAGACAAAAGAAACTTGTCTCCCAAGCTAGTGCTGTGCCGCACCTTGTGCAGGCGCGTTCAAAAATTCAACCTTAAAAACTCAAAAATGCAGTTATTTCTTACCTCTTTGTTTTTCACTCAATTGAAACTAGGGTTATTAATGACACAAAAGAAATCTGTCTGCCAAGCTTACTTATATCTCTGCAACTATTCGGTGTACACATTTCTACCAGGAATCAAATTAAAGCTTATTTAACGTCCTTAAAACAAAGTTATTATTAGTTTTCATGATATTAACAAAATAAATTCACAAAATGTCGAATTATGACGCCTACACCTCTGCAACTCTTAGGTGTAAAGATGTCTATTAGGCATCAAATTAAAGCTTATTTAACGTCCTAAAAACAAAGTTATTATTAGTTTTCATGATATTAACAAAATAAATTCACAAAATGTCGAATTTATGTTTTTCTGACAAAATGTTTTGATTATGACGCCTACACCTCTGGAACTCTTAGGTCTACAGATGTCTATTAGGCATCAAATTAAAACTTATGTAACGTCCTAAAAACAAAGTTATTATTAGTTTTTTCGTAGGAGTAGTAGTTTTCATGATATTAGCAAAATAAATTAACAAAATGTCGATTTTTTTTTTTCCTGACAAAATGTTTTGATTATGACGGCTATATCTCTGCAACTATTAGGTGTAAAGATGTCTATTAGGCATCAAATTAAAGCTTATTTAACGTCCTAAAAACAAAGTTATTATTAGTTTTTTCCTAGGAGTAGTTTCATGATATTAGAAAAATAAATTCACAAAGTGTCGACATTTCGTTTTTCTGACGAAAATTATTACTTATGACGGCTGTACCTTAGGAAATATTAGATGTTCTAAAAGCAATTTTTTTTTTTTTTTTTATTTGCCTTAAGATTATGTAGAAATTTCACGTCAGCGATTTATGAAAATGTATGGCAAGGGAACATCTTCAATCGCTCCTTTTTAGTGGGTTTCCTTAAAAAAATTAAAATATACCAATGGTCCCTGTAATGTTGAGTAATTTTAATCGCCATAAATCCCCTTGTTTGTTAGCAGAAATTTTCGGATGGAAATTTTGATATGAGAAGAAGAGGACATTGACAATCAAATCTGATATTTTGGGAAATGAAATTCTGCTACACTTAGATATTTTAGCTAATAATGAAAGGAAATGATGTGAGGATATTGGAAAGGATGAAGTGCAGAAGTCGCCTTCGGATAACGAGTCTAAAGAGGATATCTAAAAACTATCTGCATCAGCTTAATTTTTAGTTAAACAAAGAGGATAAAAGAGCAACGACTTTTACATACCAAATTTTTATTTAGTATAGATGTATTTCATTGTTTTTTGTTTTGTTTTTCTGCTTATCTTTTTCAAATAATTCTAATTTCATATACGTATTTATCTAATAACTTGTAAAAATCATATTTAAAAAATAATAAAATAGGATAGAAATATATTGCCGGATATAATACAAATTTTGAAAGTTCAATTTTGTATTTTGTCTGCACAAGCTTGGAAGAAAGGTTTCTGTTATGTCAATAACAACTCAAGTAAAGACATTTCAGATGGGTAAAAAATTTAATAAATAAAAAAGAAGATATAAATAACTAGACGAAAAAAAAATCCAATTTCGAGTTTCCAAAGTTGAATTTTGGAACGCGCCTGCACAACACGGGCACAGCGCTATCTTGGCAGACAGATTTATTTTGTGTCTGTGCCAACCCTAGTTTCTTATTAGTCAAAAACCAAGAGGTATGAAAAAACTTCATTTTTGTGTTTCCAAAATTGGATTTTGGAACGCATCTGTACAACGTGTGGCACCAACCCTGGTTTCATATGAGACAAGAACCAAGAGGTATGAAACAACTGCATTTTTTTGTTTTTGTTACGGTTTGGAACGACCGCCATTTTCAAACT
Organism: Halyomorpha halys; assembly: GCF_000696795.3. Lineage (NCBI taxonomy): Eukaryota > Metazoa > Arthropoda > Insecta > Hemiptera > Pentatomidae > Halyomorpha > Halyomorpha halys. The sequence continues at coordinate 111,323 of NW_027107178.1, forward strand.
CCCCTGAATTGGGTTGGCAGACTTATCAATTTTGATTCCCAACTGTATGTAGTTTACATTTGATCTTGGGCTCTTGTACTATTATGAACAAGTGGATTTGGGTGGTTGGGAAGTTTATCATGGAAGGATTGGTATCTGGTTCTGGCCACATCGGCAACATATGAGACGTTGAGGTCGTGATGGATGACTTGATTCGTGACAAAGTCCTTACTTGCATTAAGGATTTTACGAAGGATTTTGGACTGTAAGGATTGGATTCGGGAGGAATTTGATGGTTTACTGGAGCCCCAAAGCTCAACTCCGTATTTCCAGATTGGCCTTAGAATAGATAGTCATGTAGATCAGTATTTTGTAATGAATTGGCAGTTTATACCGTTTGTCTCGTAAATGTTGTAATAAGAAGTCTCCTGTCTTTTCAGTCTTTTATGAGGATTCCATGTCCGTCGTTTGTCCAGATGTAGTCCTAAGTAACGGATCTGTTCGACGGGAATAAGTGAGGTATTATTAAAGGATACTGTGGGCCAAGAGGTCAGGTAAATATAGGGTATTGGAATTTATTTTAATCCTCCAATTTTTGCACCATTCTTCAAGGGTGTTGATGTGGGATTGGAGGGTTTGGGATACAATGTAAGGATCATTGTCCAGTGACAATAGACATGTGTCATCGGCTTACGTGTTGAGGATAGTGTGTTAGGATGAGTTGAGATGTCAGCTGTAAACCAAGTACCAAATATATTACCCTGAGGTACATCAGCAGACTGACAGCATAGGGATGAATAAGCGCCGTTGTAATTTACTTGAAATAATCTGTCGGAGAGATAAGGACGGATAATGAGGATTATGTAGGGGGTATGATTTTACGGATCTTGTCCTGGGTGCCAGACTCGATCAAAAGCCTGTTCTACATCAAGAAAGACTACCGAGCATTACATTCGGCGCTCCAATAAAGACGAGACATCATCCACACGACGGTATTGCTGGATAGCATAGATCGAAATCAAACTGGTGGTCTGGGTTTATATGGTTGGAATCAAGGATGGGGTACGATGATTTCAACATGAGTTTCTCAAGGATTTTCTCCATGATAGGTAACAAAGAGATAGGACGGGTATTCTGGCGGCTTTTGAGGTTTAGGAATTATTTTGATTATGGATAATTTCCGTGGGTCAGGAAAATGTGTGAATCTGAGTACAGCATTGTAGATGTAGGCGAGAAATGGATCAGATTTTCGAGGAAGATGTTTTCGAATATAGGATATAATTAGATCATTACCGGGAGCTTTGCGGGAAGGTAACTTCTGAATGATGTTGGATATTTCTGAAGGGTGAAATGCTTTAGGAGGAAGAGTCATTTGGAGTGGAGTATTCAATTTATTTTTCAATATATTCGATATGAGTTGGACTATGGATGTCAGGGTGTGGCTCAAATGTTTTAGAAAGGTGTTGACCAAATACTTGTGTTTTTTCATCGTCCGATTTCGTCTATGTTTGTGATTCAGTAAGAAAAGGGTGATTAAAATTTTTGAAGTTGAGAAGCTTCTTACTGGTCGTCCATAAAAAATTGTCAGTAGTCGTGAGGTTTTGAGTTAAGTTAGTTAAATTTTGTATTTTGAATTTTTTAAGTTCTCTTTTGTGTTTTTTTTTTATGTAGTATAATATGTTTTATCTGCTAGGTATCTAGTCCACTTTGCCACTTCGCTTTGCTCTGCGTTTTCCTTCTAATAAGATGCGAATGTGCTGTGGCAAGTTAGTATGTATGGTATCATTAATTTTACTGGTCGTTGTGTAGTCGTAAATGTAAATTCTTATAGATTCGGTTAATTTTTTTATTGCTTCGTCAATGTCATATTTAGTTTTAAGTGCAGTTTTCAAGTCCAGTTTGTTTTCTAAATCATTGCAAAATTTGTCCCAGTCAACTTGTCCTTTAATCAATGAGGGAGGAGAGGGCTTAGTGACGAAGCTCGAATGTAAGAAAAGGATAACTGGACTGTGGTCTGAGGAAAGGTCATCTATAGATTCAATAATGGTCCGGGAACAGGAAAGTAGGGAGGTGATAAATATATCTAGGATATCAGGACGTTTCTTGAGAAATGTAGGCCAATAAGTAGGACTCATGGGCGTGAGGATAGATTAACTATTGGAGGTAGTGAATCGGGAAAGGATGTTACCACGGGTATTGGATGTACGGCATCCCCATCGTTGATGTTTGGCGTTATAGTCTCCTCCAGCAATGAAGCGCGATCCGAACGATCGGAATAAAGACTCACGGTGATTGTAGGAAAGTGAATTACAAGGGGGGCAATATACAGGTGATAATGTTAAATGGAAAGGAAGAGTTGAAATGATTACAGAAGTTGCTTGGATAGCGTCAGTTGGATTGGAAGGAATGACGGTATGGGATAGGGTTTTATGGATAAGCATTTAAGACCTGGCATCTGAAGTGTTGTCTGGGTGGTCTGAACTGTAAGTAATGTAGTCATGGATGTAGAAATAAGACAGTTGAGTAAAGTGAGTTTCTGTCAACAGGGCATATGTTTGTTGTGGAGAAATATATTGAGTTCGTCACGGTGGTTGTTTAGTCCATTAGCGTTCTACAAAAGGATAACTAGGGACTTTGAACTCATCGTGGGAGATTGAAAGGTATTTCGGTCAGGATTCTAGTGAGGAGGGTATTAGCGGTTTTATAGTATTTTGGAGATCCAACAGGAAGGATGATAGGATAGAGTTTAAATCGGTTGGATTGCAGTTTGTGTTGTGAATATGGATCAGGGGCTGGGTCGTTTGTATGACTCGGAGCGCGGGGTGTTAGATGAACCCGTCGCTAGGCATCGGTACTGGATCTATTTTCAAAGGTATTTGGGGTGGGTTGTTTACTTGAAGATAAGGATGAGTAGGACCTGGATGCGGATGCTCTGGAGGTAATTTAACCTTTAAAGGCGGATATTGGGAAGGAATTAGCGGATGAGGAGTTTGAGAGTGAGAATGAGAAGTCTGGGGATAGGAATGGGAGGCCTGAGGCGCTTGACGTAGGGATTGTTGGTTCCTTGTGACTTAAGATTATAGTTGAGGTCTTCTGTATGATCATCTAGTGATGATCATCTGAGACGGTTGAGACAGAAGGTTGTTGCTGGTTGAGTGAGTTGCATTTTTCTGCAATTCTGGGAAACTGGCGAAATTCCCAACTTCAGGAGGTACCTGGTTGTGATTCTTCTCGTCATGAGTTTTTATTGCCCTATCCGGCTGATTGCTTATATATTATTATATGACATATGAATACGTAACTAAAATAAAGAACTCTAAAACTAAAGAAAAGGAGAGAAATTAAATATTTTATGATAGATGTGCTTCGACTTACTATCACTAATAAAAATTGAGCTAATAAGACTGAAATAAATAGAACTGAACATAAGTATTTCACATTGTAGGTACGCCTGGATCCAGAGGGGTGCGTAGGTGCCGGATGTGCGTGTGTCTCACCTTCTGAGCGCCTGTTAGTTCTTGAATAGAGACTATATTGTGTTCTCTTAACGCTACCACTTTGAACGGCCCTTCGTTTCGCTGATCCCCCTTACGACGACTGGAAGGCGGTTGACAGTATACCGTCATACCCAATGAGATTTTGTGCGCCCTGTCGGGAGCTGCTAAGTGGATACGGTTTGCCCTTAAAAGCTTCTCCTTGAGAAGATTGGAGTGAACCCGCCGCGAGATATCAGTGAACTGCCTACGCTTATGAATGATAGCTTCCCGTAAGTAAGTATATGTTGTTGTTAGTAAATCTCCGCGGTGTTGGACAACTTCGACCGGTGTAAACCCCGTGGTGGCATGGATAGTATTATTATATGCCAAAACCGCCCTAGGCATTGCTGCGGCCGCACCAATCCCCCTATGTAAATGAAACAGACGGAGGTGCTCCCCTAGTGTACTGTGGCCCCGCGTCCTGGGGGATTTCCCGGGGAGTTGAAGTGCCACTGCATGTGCAATTCAGAACATTCGGTGGTAGTACATGCATTCCGAAATTCCCTTTCCCCGTCGGAAGTAATAGACTGAGGTACGCCGTAGTGAGACATCCATGCAAATATACCCTCCCAAATGGCGTCGGCTGATTTAGACAACAGAGGATATGCCATGCCTAACTTGCTGAAGTTATCCAACACTATAAGCCAGTGCGATCCTTCCCACGTAAAAATGTCTACTTGGATGTCTAACAACGGGGAATTCGGGGTATGGGAAACCTCTGGGTGAACCGTAATGGGATGTCGGTCATACTTCGCGCGATGACATACAGTACATTGAGCCAGGACTTCCTTAATTGTTCGCAGCATGTGATGCCAATAGTATCTGCGACTCAAAGCAGCTATCGTTTCAGGTACTCCGCGGTGGTTGGTTTTCCCCTCATGATATGTCTTAACTAACTCCTTTTGTCGTTCCGTCTCCTTAACCCTCTCTACAAATTTGGAGCATAAAACAATATTGCGGTCTGCCCCTATCTTTTCCGTTTCCCACAGATGTTTAATCCGATCTAACACCGTTTTATTTCCCACGAACTGTATTCCCCGATGGACCCGGCTCCTGTACCGGGTTTGCATATATGGCCCGGGACAACCAGTTTGCGACCCTTTCTGATGTACTCCTTTAGCCCGTCCGTCCATAACAAAGGTTTATGATCCGTACGAAGTACCCTTCGGTAAATCGCCTACCAAAAACATATGGACGAAAATGATCGACTGCCCAGACGATAGCCATAAGTTCCCGCTCAAGCTCTATGTAACGAGATTCGGCGTCTGATAGTTGCCTAATAGCAAAAGCCACCGGTTTTTCAGACTGCTGTGACAGCACCGCTCCGAGCGCCCTTTCACTCGCGTCCGTTGTAAGCACGAATTTGATCTGGAAGTCCGGGAATGCCAGGACTGGTTCTGCGATGAGGGCCTCCTTGCATCTTTGGAAGCTGTACATATGTTCTTCCGTAAAAGCGAACGCGCGACCCTTTTCTAATAACTGGGTAAGCGGTGAAATTATATCAGCCGCGTTTGGTATAAATTTCCTATAATAATTAACCATCCCAAGAAAACTCTTTTAAGTTAGCGGGTGACCGGACACGAACGATAGCTTCAACCCTAACTGGGTCCGGTTGGACTCGGATGTGAGATGGCCCAAGAACTTTATTTCTTCCTGGAAGAAATGAAACTTTTCCCTCGAAAGCTTAACAATTCCGGATGCGTCTGAAGACGGCTTGAAGATGGGCGAAATGACTTGATGGCGATGGACTGAAAACAATAAGGTCGTCCATATATATTTTGGAATAATCTTCTCCTAACCCACGGAGAAACTCATTCATCTACCTCTGAAAAGTAAGCGGCGCGTTCCTAAGCCCAAACGGCATTCTAGTAAACACGTAATGCCCTCTGCCAAACGTAACTGCGGTTTTTTCAATGTCCTCCCTCATTCTCACTTGGTGGTATCCGGACTTAAAGTCCAATGTGGAAAAAACATGGGCTCCTGCGAACCGATGTCGAGGAAGAGTGTACCTTTCCTCCACGGTATTCTCATTGAGTTTTCGGTAGTCTATAACGAGACGGTAAGAGGGGTTTGTTGGGATTGTCTCTTCTTTTCTACGACACACAAAGGGCTACTAAACGGAGACGTACTATGCTGGATAATTCCCTGTCGAAGGAGATCACTAATTTGCTCATTGATTATTGACATCATCGCTTGCGGATACCTACGACCGTTTCTTACACAAAAAATTTGTTTTCCTTAAGGGTAATTTGATGTACAGTCTTCCCCGTAGCAGGTAGTGGACATCCCTCCCTATAAAAATATCCGTGAACTCGGATAGTAGGAGGTCTACAGTGTGAACAACTTCTACACGATGCTCCGTTCCGGTTGTTTTAATCTTCCCTTGGTACGTTCCTGTTTTCCAGCGTCATTTCCCAACGTCCCCGTCTACCATGTAACCGAAATCCAACCTTGTCTAAGACGTCACATCCGATTAATATATCATACTGGTAGGTTAATTCCTCGAAAACATGGACAACTGTGCGCGTTTTCACCCCCGTGAGATTCTCAAGGTCCCAATCGTACTCCCCTTAGTACTGGACAAGGACCACTCAAAGTGATAATAGAACACTTACATCCCTTTATCTCACAGCCTCCACTCAGCTCCCTAAGCACCCCTCCGCTGATCAAGGTGCTGGTACTACCGTATCAATTAGTGCCTTGGCTCCACCCTCACGCCCCTGCACTATGGACAACCTCTCCCATACTCAGCTCACACTGTTAATCACCTCTTCTCTAACTGAGTTCCCCTCGCCTCCTCAGATAGCGGTTTCTCTGCTGTTGTCTGCGGATTTCTGGTTGTATTTTTTGTTGCTTTGTCCTCTTGATCGATTTGGACCTTGTATCCAATGCTGTTGGTACAGCTCGTCTTCGTCGCTGGAACTCCGATCTGAGCGATCCTCAGCGAGACTTACTGGTCTTCTGTGTCCCTTTTCCGAATTTTGAATTTTGGGAGCCTTGGTGCTTCTGGCCTGAACTTCGGCCGTTCCCCCTATTTCTAAAGGTCACTTGTCTCCACTGGTGGCCTCCTAGTTCTTCCTCTTCCCTGGCTCCTTTATCCATTACGTCGCTCCAGTTAAGATACTCGGGAACGGAAGGGCCAAGAGAGATATTGGGGAACGAAGTGAATACCTTGGCTGTTTGGATAATACTGACTTTATTTACATTCTGCTAGGGTTTATACAGTATTACAGTGTTTATTTATAGTGCTTAGTTTGATCCCTCACTTATCATACACACACACACACACACACACACACACACACACACACACACACACACACACACACACACACACACACAAAAATTACAAAGGTCCGGAAAATTAATAAAGGAGACCTTTTACTCCAATTGGACAGGAAGAAAGAGCAATCTCTTGCTTCACTAAAGAGTTCAATGGAGGAAGTGCTAGGCGAAGGGGCAGAAGTACGGACATGGACGGAGGAGTCCCTTTTCGAGCTGCGAGATTTAGATGATCTCACAACTAAAGAGGAGGTTGAGGAGGCTTTAAAACCTCTCCTGGATGAAGAGTCAATGCCCATCACAGCGGTAAAGTCCATCCGGAAAGCCTATGGCGGTACGCAAACGGC